>NC_060237.1:27282756-27582756 GCF_021155775.2 Neodiprion pinetum
CGAAATTAACTGGAAATTAGCGGGAAATGAGCTAAAAGCAATTAGCTCGATGAGTTTAGCTCGTATAGTTGCTCAACCATACGACGCGTGACACAGTTCTGCCTAACTTGCATCGATCGTTGAAACTGTCGCGATAATTTTCTACCGCCAAGTTGCGTCGATATCCGTAACATGTCGTACCGATTTGTATTGGTTAGCGATAAACGCGAGAAGCGCATGATCGATTTGCGTCAAACTTGCACGAATGCCTTTTTTCACGTCCTCCGGAGTAACGTAATCTTTCTACAAGTTACGCTGACATCGGATTGTATAGACTTGATGGAAAGAAATCGATCCTTGGTAGGCGGAACATCCTGGGATCAAGGATTTAAAAGAATGTCGTGCAGGGATTGTTCTTTCAGGGAATTGTTCAGGGAATCTTTTGAAGTTTGTTCTCTCAAAATCGTGAGTGTACAAGACGAACCTTGACTTGGGGTAACCCGAGGGACGGGAAGTTGGAAAGATACTGCACTGCGGTAGCGAAGCTTAATCCGGGATCTGAGAAGATGCGCTGAAATATATTGTACGAGAGAAAGGAAGAGAGGGAGAGAGAGAGAGAGAGAGAGAGAGAGAGAAGTTTTTACGTGTACGCAGGTATAAATTCAGGGGTCTAATGAAAGGGAAGTCTTTTCATATTTGAGGAAAAATGGTCCGCTCAACGCCTCGCTCGTTCGCCTCTCTGTTTTACTTATATCTCTCACACACACACACACACAACCGCACAGACAAATGTATCTGTGTAGCATGTAAAAAGAAAAAAAAAAAAACGGCAAGAGGCCGCGCGTTATTGTCGCGGTGGCGGGTCACCAGCGTCGCGCGCTTATGGTATTTGCATTTGCAATTTTGGCGAACCGAATTATGAATTATTCATCCGAAAGTGCTAAGCTCAAGTAATATTTCTAGTCGGATTATCCCCTTCCACCCCCCCATTCTCCGTATACACACCTATGTACATTGTTGCGCGTGCGTGTGTGTGTGTGTATGTGTGTGTTATAAATACGCATTAAATTATTACATACGCAATGATTCATCGACGATGTGCGAATTTATGCTGCAAACTGAGCCGGAATTCCATTTCATCAACGATCATTTTTCACTGCAATTCAAGATTCTTCTTCGGATAAATGTACGCAGGTACGTAAAGAATGTTTCCGATAGTTACGCGAGACGTATATCGTTAATTTATATTTTTGATCCGCAAACCGGTTGAGGAATTAAAATTAAGAGCATTGACGTGACGCTGGGACGCGAGCTTTTTGCTGCACATGCGGCGGAATGGGTTTCAGGATAAAATGAGATATGCGTTTAATAAACCGCGTAATCTGCACACGTTCCAAGCTTCCCACGCGCTCGTCGTGGGCGAAACATTCGCATTCAACATTCGCCTGTGTGCAGCAGCGTGCAATCATCATCTCTTTGGCGGCAGATTGCGATAAAGTCGTTTAGAGGATTGCGACGGAGAATCTTCATTAAGGACGACGTTGCGACTTTGTGTATATGTGTGTGTGTGTGTGTGTGTGTAATATTACATACCACGTATACGTATACGGCGTATGCAACAGCATTCAGAGATACGGAATTATCGCGAGCGGTACTTTTCATAAGACTTTTGCTTTTTTTTACACGCTGAACGTTCGTTCTGCATTCGTTCGTGAAACAGCTGCCGCGGAATCGTATATCGATGACTAACGCGCGGTACAGTGTGCGTGTATGTAACTATATCGTGTTATACGTACATGCACATTACACACGCACACGCAAACATATTTTCAAGAAGGAACCGCGAAGCTTGCAGAAAAAGCCCATTTGTTTTTCGAGACGTTTGAAATTGGGGTGTTGCCTCATACCTCTTGGTTGCATGGGAGGCATGCTTCCGTCATCCATCAAATATAATTGTGTCGGGGAAGCTTCGAGTTTTTATTTATTCCACCTGTTTTTTTGTTTTTTTGTTTTTTTTTTTTATTCTTTCCTATATACCCTCGCGTCAAAGGTGTTTTATTCAGTGTACCTACCTATATTTTCACAACACGGTATTATATACATCCTAGATAAACGATATTTTACCTCATCTCCTCATTAGGAATTTTTTCAAGCCTACCTATAAATATTAGGTTTAACGAGCTGCTTTTTTTTCCTTCTATACTTAGAGATTAGCAACGTTTCGCCATCGCGTTTTAAATTGGATTTTCAAAGGATTTTATCTCAGCCCCGTCGATGAAAAAGAGGATAGGGTAAAAACTTGAATTATACTCTTAATTTATCATTCTGAAATGTACCTTTTTTTTTTTTATATATATATACCTGATCCCCAAATCACAGCTGTACTATTTCTCTTTTTTTAACAACACGCTTGTTTCAATTCTACATCGAAACTTGAACTAATTGTTAGTAAAATAGAAATCGAAAATCCCAGACGTGGCTCAACCTTACAAATATCAAGAAAATATCGAAAGATAAATAAATAAATGTTCGATTGATATTGATTTTTTTTTTTTTCGCTTCGCGTCATTTTAAATACAGATTGAAACAGAACATACAACCGTCCTGCCCTTGTAACCAAACCTAACCGACTTTGTGCCAAAAGCGATGTGTCTTCCGGTCCAATCAGTGCAGTGTAACGAAGAAATCTCAAAGGTTTGTAAAAGCTGCAGGGCGAAACGGGCTGCGGCGTCCTTCGAACTTTGAAACGAGGCTCATGTATAAAGCGAACGGGGAAGTCCCAAAGTTGGAAAGGAGGGGGATCGGGATTCTTTTTACTTCATTTTTCCTTTCCTCTTCCTCTTTTCCTCTTTTTCCTTTTCACAGCGGGGGTTGCTCGTGACATATTTTCGATGTCTATTAATCTTTCCCGCAGGGCGGGCGTTACAACGGCGGTGGTTCTGAATTGTGCGGTCGACAACGCGGTCCTGACAATTATTGTAAAAAATGAGCCTTGTTATTTATTTTTTATGTATCCCCCAAAGTCTAAGGTGGTTCGTTCGCCTTACGGTGCGTACGGGCACGTGCCTACTTATTTCCTAACAAGCGCAATATTCCGCCGCTGTGTTGTTACACGCAAGGATATTATACGGACGTACGATGCACTTATCATTTTCAAGCAGCCCGATGACAGCTGACGTATTTTCTTCGTTGGTATAAATAACAACCACTTGTTCGGGGATTTTTTCATGATCCATGTATAGGCTCTGTTATCACTGACATGGTTAAACATTGTTCATTATACTCGCTTGTATGAAAAGTTTATTTTCATTACGTGAATTTGACAAATTGAAACTCTCTCGATTCCGTTCTTTTCTCTTTTCTTTTCTTTTCATTTCATTTCTTTTCATTTTCTTTCGATCTTCCTCGGTATGTAAAGTAGAGAAAAATAAAGAGAGAGAAAAATTGATAAATTGGAAAAGAATGAGCGGAAGATTGTACAAAGGAATATTCTGTATTCGGTCGTAAAAATAAATTGCGAGTAAATTTTCTTCGTCATCGTTGTCGTTGTCGTCGGGCGGAAAGGGGGAGAGAAAATGAAGGCGAAGAAACTAACCTAGTCACGATATTATGCAAGCCACGCTGCTTCCTGAATGAAGATCGTTCTGACCTGCAGCGGTGTGGTAACATATTGATTTTCAGATTTTTTTTTTTTTTTTTTTTTGAAGGATTGTGAGCTGCTGCAGTAGGAGAGTGAGAGAGAGAGAGAAATGAAATTACAGACTTCCGTTTCATCTACTTCAGGGATTTAGAGAGAAGTAGGGATTTGCAATATCGCATTCTATTCTATTTTATTTTTCACTTCGCTCCTTATCTCATTTCCCCGAAGGGGATACTTCGTTAAGAAAATTTTTTTTACTACATCAAGCTCTGTCTTTCCGCATTTAAAACGGGATTATTCAGGCTCTACGCGGTAAAATGAACGCTAGGTATAACAAACGCCATTTCAGATGCAGTCAAAGCCAGCTTGAATTCATTATATCTAATATATCGTTTCGCACGTATACATACAAGTGATATTCAGTGATTTCAAATACCCTAAGACGGTGTGAAAGTGATTTTTTTTTTAGTCCTAAAAACGTACCGATCGTACGAATACCTTATACGTTTCAATTATACTCAGCGATTTTTACGGTCAAGAATTCAATAGGGTCGGTGAATACAGCTGCAGGCAATAATCGGAGAAATTCTAGTCTAGGCAAATTCTTGAGTAAACTCGTCGAGCTCGGCGAACGCCGTGCAGGGATGGACGGAACAGCTTGGCTGGTCCGAGAGGGACGAGGGAGCATCGACTATTAGATTATTTAGCCCGTACGAAATTAGATTTCACCACTCGAGGGCGCCCGGATTTAGGGAGGGACTCTGCCCGAGGGTATGAAAGGCTAGTTTTAGAACCGACCTGCAATAGAACAGAAACGCCGCGGACAATGAGGGACGTCGGTTTTTCCAAACCCTCGAAAACGCGTCGCCGAGAGAGAGAGAGAGAGAGAAAGGGACTTTTCTTTTCCGAGTCGTCTTTCATAATCACCGAGTCAGGATAGAAAAAATGAAAAGGTTCTTTAGCAACGATGGAGATTAAACGGAAAGAGAAGCAACAAACAAATCCGCCTGCTTTTATGCAATTTGAAATACTTATCCCAGACCGAAATCCGCCTACGTCTATGCAATTCAAGAATTTATTTTACACCAATGTACAAACGGTTGTCGAATTGCAGGCGATTTTCATTAAAATGTATTTCGAATTGCGTAAACTCGGACGGATTAATCGTATACTTTTGAATCCCATGTACGTAACGTTTTCGCGAAGTAACTCTGTGTTTGCAAAAAAAAAAAAAAAAAAACAAAAAAAAAACATTCTCAAGGACGGAGGAAAGCGAATGAATTCCGCGAGCGTTCCTCGAGAGAGCGAGGAAAAGCAATCAAAGGGAATGACGATGAGGTTGAAGAAGAGGGACGTGAGTTCTTGGTATAGGTATAGGAGAGAAAAAAGTTTTCGGTTTGTCCCAGCTATTAGTCGGGCTTCCGGGGTGAGTGACGCCGCGAGTTTGAGCTGTTCGGGAAACAGCCGATCCGGAAACCCGAGCCAACTAACCCTCTGCTTAATTTAATCATGCCTGGAATTCGATAGAGTAACATTGGCATCGGGGATGGTTGGCGGAAGGATGCCGTTCCGATTTATCCTCTATTTCACTCTCTTTACTCCTTCTTTATTTCTTACTACCTTTCTCCGCAACGAGTACAGTAGTTTCTGGAGAGTTTCCTTTCATCTCAGAAACCTCGGACCTTCTCTTGAAGCCTCTTATGAAGCCCCGCTCGTCTTTCGTCCCCCTGTTTCACGGAAAACTTCTTGGTCCTCGCCACTTCCGGTCGCAAAATGGCGCGTGTTTCGATCGCCGATCAATCTTTGCGGGATGTCGCGTATGTAGGTATTACAATTCTTTTACGCTGTTCGTATACACCTGTAATAGAAATTTGTAAAATCACGCTTCTCGATGACTTTACGAACTCTTACGGGTATAAATCGTTCCGAAACATTCGTCCCGGGCTTATAACTCCGAATCCTCGGAGCTTCCGTTTCTCGCAAAGGCTGGTACACAGGTATCAGGGAATTCATACGGTTATGGGAATACAGCGTGATGAGAATGGAGTTTCGGATCACACTGGGAGTATGGCTTTGGAGTACTTGAACAAAGGGTAATGCCGCCGGAGCGCATGCCGCGTCGTTAAATCCGGGATCTTGATTCCGGGATCTTGAATATTGAGTACCCGAGCGTATTGCGGAGCTCAGAGCTACGCCTGGGAATAGAATGGTTCAATTCCGAGGGCGAAGAGAGGGGCAGAAGCCACGTCGCCGAAGCTGCGAGCTGCAAAAGCTACTCGATGGAAGGAAGGCAGCGACCCGCAAGTCTGCGCTCTCTGCATGCAGTTATTCCGCAGCCGCATCGCGAGACAATGGCTTCCGATGCATCTTTGATGACGTCGGAGTGCAGGGCTAACCGGGATAACTTATAACGCCTCTGGGGTTTTACGCAGGCCTGCAATGTACACGCGAAAAGTCGCTGCGTTCACCGAAGCACTCTGTATAAACGTCCCGCGATGTTTGTAGGGAAATATTTTAAACCCTGCTGTGTGTACAAAGTCAGAGGAGGGGGCGACGTTTACTCGATCGAAAAATCGTTTCCAATGCATAATCCGCATTTTTAGATGTTGCGAAAGTAGCAGGTGTAGGTTTAATCCGCAACTATAACAGGCGGAAAAGTGTCTTATTATCAGAATCAGGGAAAGTCTCTTCTTGCTATTCCCGTTATTTCCAGAAAATATGCATGAATTTTTTATTCAAATGTTTTCACTTCGTCGCAAAACGCTCAGAGATGGATCGGCAGATTTTTATGAAAATCGGATCAGGCTTAAGCTTGACGAAGCAGCCAAACAGTCGATCAAATTTAATCCAAACCGATAGATTCGTTTTCGAGTTATAATTATTCCACAAAACAATTAAATACATTTTTCGCAACTGGCTCGGGAACAAAAGAACCGATTTTGCTCGAAATCTGATCGGATTTATAAATTCCGAAGAACGGCATCGACTGAGGTAAAAATGACCAGAAACCTTATTGATATGTTTTTAAGACATAGTTGGAAAAAATTGATCTCATCTTCCATTCTATGCGTACTTGACACACGAATTTTCATTTCAGGAGACATTACGACAACTTTCTTGTATTCCGCTTATACACACGGATAAGCCAAAAGTTACAAAGCTGACTTTTCTCCTTCTCTCTCTCTCTCTCTCTCTCTCTCTCTCTCTCTCTCTCTCTCTCTCTCTTTCTCTTTCTCGCTCTGTGACGTTTTTTACATTTACTTTCTCTGTTCTAATTTTCTGCATTTGGCATGCATTGTTTTCTGTTCCCTATTACTTTTGTAATACTATCCAGCATCGTTAAGAATAAACAAATATTCCATCTACCCATCCGTCTATCTATCTCGCCTCAAATTAATGCCCACACCGCACGGCGTGAGGTATGTAAATGGATCATGGATTTGCCGATAATTATTGCACAAAGCGGAGATCGGTTGAGAATCACGAAATCGAAATAGCGCTCTGGCGCGCTTATACGCGAGGGATCAGGGAAACTGGCATCGGTGCAAATCGCCTAGACGTACCTGTGTATGGGTCTATAGGTATATACGGACAGTTATGTTCCACCGAACGACGAGGTCGGGACTCCGGTTCAACTAACTATTGGAATAAATTAGTCGGGATTGGCTCCCGGTCGAGTGTGAGAGAGATACGGGGCTTTGAGGGTGAGTGCCCTTCGCGTCCACCTATATACACGGGCGGATAGAAACTTTTACCCACTTCTAGGTATCTGTGTGTGTGCCTGTGTATATATATATATATACATAGTATTGTAACGATGTAGGCATTACAGAATAAATTAAACAGGTTCGCGAGCTTATGAAGCGAAATTGGAAAGGTAGGGAAGAATGGTTTTATTGGTAAATACGTGTTGTCAGTTTAAAATTTGAAACAAGACTGTTTTTGAAATAACGTCGGTTGACGCGGCAACTTTATAAATACAAAATAATTAACACGTATACCGGGAAAATCTATTCAAAACTATTTTGTTACACATTGCCGTGGAGCTTAAATTCTACCTCTGTACAATCGGAGATTTTTCATCTCGTATGAATTGTACCTACCCTATTTTTCACAGAAACTCGAGAATGGCGTTGGGAAATTTCACACGAATATAGTCAACAAAATAGATCGATGTACGTGTATTAGTTGTAAAAAAATTGAAAGACAAATCTCAACTATATATTACATCGTGCAGAAAATGAATTGACACGCGGAGGAATCGACTGCTATTAGCGTTTTCTTATACGTTAATATTATTGTTACACCTGCCTATATATTTGTATTTCTACAGTGTAGAAGGGGTTGAGAACGGAGCTGCATTATCACGTCGACGTTCATCCCGCATAAAAAGTGTGTTTACTTTGCTTCGAGAATATTTTCCCATGTATCCCTACTGTATTGTAGATACACATGCTGCGGGGCTATGCCAGTATACGTTACTACACGCCGTCGATGCCATAGGTATACCTACCATCTCTATCGTTCTCAATTTAAATTTAAAAATGAAAGTAGAAAAACGATCACGAGGAACGGAGAGACGAAATATCTATACCATGCAGTGCTATACCTCTAACTCATAAATAAATATAAAAAGGAGAAAAGAAAACTATCGACCTGTACCTAGACTCCGGAATTCTTCCCTCTTTTTTTTTTTCTTTTTTTTTTTTTATAAAAACGATCCGCAGTCGCTATATACGGAATTTATCGCCGAACGTGGGAGGCTCCTGCACCGAATTACACCTTCGAAGCTGTGCAGCCTCGGGACTCGGGGTTCGAAATTGTTCCGTAATACGAACGGTGAGAATTTTTTACCTCCTCTTGATCGGAATTTGTGCAGATCTTGCTTTTTCGCGATTGAAAATTGGCGCGTAATTCACCTTCTTCGAGCTTGAAACGACGAAAGTAAAACCTTATATTATACTCGAACATTTAATAAGGGCCGAATGAAACGAGAGAATAAACACGGAGGATTAGGAAAGTCAATTATCCGTAAAGAAATTCGTCTAGACGAGTAAACCGGTTAAATATTCCAAACTTGTCTGCTGGACGGTTATTGTAAACTCGAGCTGTAGAAGCTATAACTTAAAGACTTTATATTCTTCAATAATCGAGAGGTCGAACGGTTTGAATTTTCTGCGGGTAAAAGTTACGGCATCGTTCAGACGAAAACTCCGAGTAATACTTAAGTAGTAGAGCCGCACGGTGCGATCAGCCGGAGGTATTTCGACCAGACGAAACAACTCCAGAGTTTCGGAGCAGAGGGCCAATTTATTTCATTTTATTTCTTTCTTTTTTCTTCAATTCTATATCTCTTCTTTTTCCGTTCACCCTTTTTTAATTGTCGTTTCGATGTTTCTTTGCTTGTTTTTTTTTTTTTTTTTGTTTTCCTTTTGAGAAAACTTTTCGCTTCCGTGTGAGCAAATTTGTGGCGAAGATGGTTACAATACCGATCGGTTCGCTCGCCACATAACGAATCTATACGATAAGAAAAGTTCGATAATGCAATTTGACCAAGTTTCAGTATCAGTTCATATAAATAGCAAAGGATCTTCATTTCTTTGAGCAATCAACAATTCGCCGGACGTCTGTACATTTTTTTTCTGTAGTCGATTGTTAAATTTTTTCTTGTATCACCGATCGCGTGAATTTGAAATAGGAGATACGGACAATTTTGCTAGGAGTGAAACGGAAGTGACAATGATAAAAAAAAAGGAGTAATATTATTTTTAAAAAAACATCGGGATGTATGCAATTTTGCAATGGACAAGAATATTTTACTAATAACAATAATAGTAATGCCATCGAACCTAAACTAAGTTAGCAAAATAAACACGATCTTACAATCGAATGGCAGTGCGAATGAAACGGAGAACGAAAAGCTAGAAAGAAAAAGAGGAAGAGATAGAAAAATTGTCGAAGAAATTTCGCCTTTCCCAGCAGTTTTCAATCGTTCAAACAAGATAAAATACGTTTAGTGTTAAGCCGGCGTATCAATACAATATTTCATCGATATAATACTTACGCATAAAACATTATACATATACATAACGCAAGCGATGGCGAATTCTGCTCTGATTCTCACGGCTGCAAGTACCAGGATTATTATACCTATTTATATGTGTGAAATATATCGAACGCGGTGAAATATGTATTTTTCATTCGTCCTTATACCAGGGCAAGCAGAGTGCCTTTGCGCATATTTATCGTCACCCAAGTTGCAGAGAAAAATATAGTGTGTAAGAATTCGTAAAAAACTGAGTCGTCTTGAATTTCAGCAGATGCTTGCGATTTTGTGCACCACAGGATCTTTCATGCTCTGAAATTAATAGTGGCGAAAGAAGAAGAAGATAAAAAGTCTCTTTTACTTCTTTCACTTCGTTCTTTGATGTCGTATTGTGGAATCGTTTTCAATTCGTTTCGTACTTTATATTTATGTTACTTGTTACATTTTTGTCGGTGAGTATAAAACATATTCTTGTGATTTAAACATTATAAATTGTCACATCGACGTTGAATTAGTAATTTTGGGTTTTATTTTACTTGGCAATACATTAAGAAAATGGTTAAATTAACCCAGAAATTTTAGTGAACCTGCTGGGACATTTTTTTTCTAACCGTGCAGTTAGGCTAACAGCTCGTAATGCATGCAGGCATAAAAATCAAAGTTTTCATTCTTTTTTTTCATAACTGCTCACCACTCACGTGCTTGATATAAAACTGACGGTTAGTTCTTATTTTTTTTTTTATCCAGCAGTATCAAAGTAGCGGCAGTCCAAATTCGTTGCGCTGCGCTGCACGAACGGTGGCTCAAATTTCGCGTGTAGCATCAATTCGGTGTATAAAAAGTTGTAAAAAAATCCTTCAACTCAATTGCGGCGGCAATGTGCGTGAAAATTCAACGATTTTCATTTAATTATTCAGAATCGATCATCGGGTGTGATACATTAAAATATTACAATATTCACTTCAAATGAAATGATGCAAAATTAATTACACGAAATAACTGAAATCTTCGCCCCAACGAAATCGGCATCGGAAATAATTTAACGATTTAATCGTAAGGAGCTTCGGTGGAAAATCTCAGGAAATTCTAAACGCACCGCAGTTCGATATTGTTCGGACCCATGGCAGAATGGTGCCAGGGTAAAAACCGGGTGGATTAATATTGATATCTCGTTTGCGGCTGTTTTCGCCAGCTCTCGTCGTTTTTCACCGCGTTCATAAATCAACCGGTTTCGCGATATCCCGACACCGATTCCAATTCCCGGCAGAAACTCTTTCCTAGACTGCTCTTGCACGTGTTGAGAAAGGGAAAAAGAATGAAAGAAAGAAAAAAAAAAAAAAAAATGCACCAAGAAAAATAAAACACGTGTGATTAATTACAGAATTCTCGCGCAAAATTGCCTTTATACATATATGTATATATATATATACACATAATAGTCATAATATAGATATATTATTATACAACCCGCGCTGATTACGGCGCTTAATTACCGCATCCGTGATCGAATCGCGAATATGTGCCGCCACATACCTATATTATGTAATAATAACACCGGTTCTAATTAAACCGTAAAATCGAATATATGGTAGGACTGTGTTTTTCATATTTTTATCCTTATTTTTATGTTTATTTTTGAAGACAACTTCGTTACAATTAAAACAATAATTTTAACTCAGTATGTACATTGTATATATACTATCGCGGCTCGACGTTTTTCTCCCATTTTTTCAATTTATGTTTAAAAAAGCAGCTGCACTACGGTATTCCGCGATGTAAATCTGGAGAGAAAAATTCGATTTACCCTCGATTCTCTTGTGAATATCAAAGTACATTACGAAGAGAAAGAGAATGAGAGAGAGAGAGAGAGAGTGAGAGAGAAATAAATAAAGCAAAAAGCACGGTAGAAATGGCAAAGAAAATAGAAGTTACATATGTAGAATCAGCCTCTCTCCTCCTCGAAAAACAGAACGTGTCTTAGGCACTCGAACCGCGCCTCGTCCTCACCCTAAAATTCTTGAAGGAATTTAGACAGGCGAGGTAGAGATATAGGCACAGAGAAAACGACGAGATTTGCCCTCGTCCCGCCGATACAATTCTCCTCGGTATTGCTTTCCTGTATATGCATATACACACATATATATATACACACACACAGCTGTACTTATTTCATTTCTTTTTCCTTGTTTTAAATTTACTTCTTGCTTTTTTCCGTTCAATCGTAAAATGCTTTACAGCGTTGTTTACGAGGCGGGCGGATATCGCGGAAACGGCAAAGCTATACGGGGAAGGTATCGTTGATTGATGTTATCGAACGAGAAACTAAAACGGTTTTGTACTGCTCTGCTGCCGGGGGTGTCGATTAAACCGGGCAATTAAACCGAATTCGATTTTATCCCGACTTTACAAACAGGTATTGATATATATATATATATATATATATATATATATATATATATAAATATTTATATATGTATATATATTTGTATAGATTTTATTTATTTATTCAGGTTTTTCTTTGTCACGTCGATTCTTGAGGAGGTTCGTTTACCGAAAATAGACAACTTTTCATCAATTTCATTCTCCTGCCACGTTTCACGTAGTCACACATTCGGTATTTATCAAATTATTATATTTACGCATTGCAAAAATCGAAAATACTGTAAATATAAATAAAGAAGAACTTAGATATTGATGATTCGTTTCGAACAGCTATAAAAATTGTTCCAAATCTAGTAGATTTGTTCGATTTCACTGTACAATGGGTTGATTCTATACAGAAGACTGGTTCTTTCTTTCATTCGTCACTTCAACACTGCCATTCGTTCAACGCAATCAATATCGGGTCGATCTATGTTTTAAAACTGAATATTTAACGTTATCGACGTGACGTAAAAAATCGTTATTCGGTAAATTCTTGGAAAATAGTCTTATGAACAAAAACTGCCGGTCGTAGAGTGAAATCGAACGAGTTTAGTGAATTTTTAACGATTTTGCAGCGATCGTCACTGCAGTATTTGCAATTTTTACATTTTACAATGATTTTCATACCTCAGAAATGTAATACTTACTTCGATAAATACTTGAATACTCAACGTACGACTATTTGGTAATAAAATGACTAAAGTGAATCTATTTTTTACGAAACTGACCTCCTTAACTGTGGTATAAATTGGGAATTACGTCCTCCGTACATTTTACCAGCATCGTCTCGAACCGCATCTCTCATATATCGTTACAACGACAGGATCGTGAAACGAAACGTGTGGAACAGCAGCGACAGCCCGAGGTTGTAAAAAAAATTTTCCCCTGCAACAGCCGTGAACTTTATGCGCCGATTCGCGGTCACGTCGAAAGTCAGTTGCCAGCCAGTGACTGGGCGACCGCAGAAGATGATGGTTTGAAAAAAGAAAGAAAGAACAAAGAAAACAAAAAAAAAAAAATAAGACGCGGAAGAAAAATATTATTTTTATATTCTTCGCGCTCGTAAACTGCGTTCATTATTTTTCCTTTCCATGCCCGACGACGGCCATTTCAACCACTGTGTGCAATTTTCGATCGAATCAACGACATATTGTGCGTCCGACTCGCTTGCTAAGGGAAACGATATCTCGAGGATGGGCCAGAATTACCTCCGGACCGCTCGAAATCTCGGAATCGTTAACGAGCCGATCTCAATCTTAATTAGCAGCCGATATACGGGACTCCGCGTCGCCGTTTGAGCAATAATTTCATAGGTAATACCTAAGCGGAGGCGAGGGAACCGGATTGGAAAATACTGCGGATCGCGGAGAAACGGAGATATTTTCTCCGATCGAAAATAGGTTGCGGGTATCGCAGAAATTGAGAATGAAAAATTTTGAACTTTTGTCGGTAAATAGTTGATCAACTTCATGTCGCAATATCTCGCAAAGGAGTTATAATTTTCAGAGTGACAAAATCGAAATTCGTTTCATTTTTTGCTAGTCTGTACTTTACTTGTCGTTTGAAAACTAGAGATTAGTTATCGAGCTTCGAGCTTAGAGCTCAGTCCTCCGACACCTCACGTTGAACGATAATAATTAACGTTTACAAGTTGAATCCCGAGGGAAATCCGATTTTCATACGGGCTTTTTATTATAATCCAACGTAATCGGAGTATCAATTTTACTGACGACGCGTTTTTATTACACGTCAAGAAGTCCGCGAGGACAGCTGACAGCGAAATAACGTACACATGTACGTAATATACGTATAAGCAACGAAAAATCACCGCGGTGTACAAAACATCGAACAAATAAATTGTTACATTCGATTAGCTGGCTTGCAGATTCGGAAGTTTCCGTAAATTTTAATAGCATATTTTTCTGCGCACGTAATTATTTACATACCTATGCTCGTAGAAAAATGTATGAATGGAATATTTGATTCCTTGAACAAAGTACGAATCTATTTCAACCATCATTTTTGGCAAAAATATTTAAACAATGATATTTTTTTACGCCATCGGTTCGAAAAAGTCGTTTGAAAATTCGCTATTCCAAGATGTTTCGCGGCTTTCACTGCACTCCGGGATTATTTCGAGACCCTGCGGCTGCAGGCCGAGCAAATCGCGGTGTATTATTCCAACCCCCGATGAGAAATATCCTCCCGGTCGTCGCTGGATCAGCCCGGAGGCGGCAGCCGAGTGGCAATATACCAATCAGCGTTATTAAATTTCGGTGTTTCCAATATTGCGGAAGGTAGCCTGATCCAATCACCCCGACAGCCGAGGACCGAATCTCAGGGGTAGAAATTTGACGGGGTTCAAACGTACTTAGACGGGCTTCCTGCCTTCCTGCAGCGGACCCTTAACCGGTTAAATACCAACCTACAGCTCCGGTTCCTGCAGGAAATTAAGGAATCAGATGCAGGCCGTTTCCGCTCCGCCGAAATACCTCCAGAAGTGCAGCGGAATAAACATTGACAAACATTTCTAATTACGTTGTAATTACCGCACAGTAATTAGGTGTTTTCATTTTTCAAAGGTAAAAGAAAACGATGCAAGTTTTGAGTAGAAAATTCTGAGCTTTAAGGGTAAGTCGTAAATTCAAATTCAAATTCGATTTCACTCTGCGAAAGCTCATTTTATTCATAACACGTATATTTTCTAAAAATTTAAGTAAACAATTTCTTTTTCATCGTGTTGGAATATTGTGAAATATTTTTTCATATTCAAATGTAGATAACAAGTTGCCGTTCTTTGACGAGAATTTCAATGCATAATAAAATACGGTTAACTCGGTGTTACTTTGCCTGAAAGAAGAATGTAAAAATCCAAGGCTACAGAACTAAATCTTCTCGAATCTTAAATATAGATATAACAGAGAGTATCGCCCTTCGTTTGGCAAAATCTGCTCCCAGGGAATTTATGTTTGCATAAAAAATTGCACTCGTCTTGTAATCCCGAAACAAAGAATAATCCGTTGTCTTGAAAATCAGGCGGTTCATTCTTTTCACTTTCAAGACGCGCTGTAATATTCGAATCAGTCGTTCCGTGGCCGAAGTCAAAGCTGTTATGAGAAGATGAAAACGGGGTTGAAAAGAGGGTAAAAACTGAAAAGAAATACGAAATACCTCGCTCTTTGTAAAACATAAATGACAAAGAAAACAGCTACCGATTCGAATAATCCGCTAGTCCAATTCGCGATTCTCCGATCCTCGCATCACAAAATCCTCCGTCCCTGATTACTTCGACCGCGGACATAAAACCCTTGTATAATGTTTGAAAATTTGAACACCGAACACGACGCAGTGCACGCGATAACTTTCCTCCCCGAGTTGCAGTGTGTACGAAACATGCCGAAAACAAGGGAAAATATCCTCCGTAACCGTCCAATTTTCCCCTCAGGACATGCACCACCTACCCCTGCACGTACGTGTTACACCCCTACGAGTTGGCGCATTCACCCACCCCCTCACTCACACACGTCAACGTTTCGGGGATCGATAAGTCAGTCACCTCCACGTTGAAGGGAAGCCTGCGTCACGTGCGTTTTCCACGTATGACCAGGTGAGCGTGTGTCGGTATGTAAGGTAGGCAACCACCTCTGTATATGGACGGGCGGGTTGTATTCCTTCGGGAAATCATCCCCTAGGCCTTGAATTCGGCCGTCCCAGACCTGCGGGATGAGGAGGCCGCGGGACTCCCTTCGGCGATTGATACACGAGCTTAAATTATACACCCGTCGATATTTTTACGGTATATGCCGGGGTATGTATGACTTGTACAAATTATGGCTCGCTTATCCGTTCCGATCTTCAAATAATAGAAACATTGATCGTTGGTTCGTTCCTTCATCGCTTTGAATCGAATTACGTCGAGTCTCTACGTTCAACTTTCGACAATCTTTTTATGTTTCAAAATGTTAAATGGGATGTATAGATGCGATTGCATCACCGAAGTGCTTGCGGTAAGGGACGTTAACTCTATCCTGTTTGAAATCCTCTTACACTTCGAAAAGGTCCGACGGCTAAGAGCAACTAATTATAACACACCTAATCGTCTTATTAGAAATTGGAATAAGCTACCTCCAAGCCCTCGCTCTTTAGACAGTCTTGAATCTTTTAAACAAAAAAACTGTAAAATTAATCTAAAAGTATCCCAAAACTCAATCACTCAGTTTTCATCTCCTATTATATTTCTGCTACTTCTATATGCATTTTGTTATTCATTTTAATTATCCAGTCCTGCCACGCTGTTTTCAATTTCACATGTAAAACGCAAAGTTTTCTCCACTTTCCTCGAAGATTGTAATTTTTCCGGACATCGAAACCGGTTGTTTCAGGCAAACGAAGCACGCTGTTTTGCCAAAGTCGACGACAATCGCTCCAACTTTCGTGATCTTAGCACCTGTTCGGTACCGGCGCTTTGTAGCGTCAGTGGCGCGGTGTTTGCCTAATCCCGTTCAAACGTGTAACGCCGAGTTCTTTGTTCTCGCGAGATTGCAGTACGTAGCCCGGCAATATCGTTCGCTGCACAAGGTGGCTCGTAATTCTCTCCTCGGTATATAAGCGACCCTCCGAGCAGAAAAGTAATGAAACCGGAGTGAGTTGCATATCTTTCTTCGTGTTTTCTTCTCCGCCTTTTTCTTTTCTTTTCACACTTTCTGCCAACGAGGTTGAAACTCGCGTTAAAAAAAAAACTCTCCGCGAAATATTATCGTCAGTGTCGCAGATTGTAAATTTCACTGATCTCTCATCGAACGATAATTTTAATCGGGGTCTTCAAAACTTTCGGATAATAGTTACTTGCAGAATCGTTTCCAAAAATTCTTCGCTCAGTCTGAGTATCAGGTTCGATATTTTAGTATCAACGAACTCGTCTTCATTCGTTGATTGGATCACCCTAACTTCGTTTTCACGATTTCGGAAGAGAATCTCGCTTCACCTTTGACTCGTAAATCTTACCATTGATTTCGAATATTTTTTATCCATGAAAACCTAAAATCATTAAAATAGAAACAACAATAAAATACTTTGTCGTCACTCGAAAATTGACTCGCAATATTGACGTTGGGGAAAATTGATTGGAGGTAATCACGAGCGTTACGGTGAGCCTTTGAGCTGATCGGCGTGCCGCGGCTTAGCCAAGGGAAAACAGTGACATCGATCATAGGTTCGAAATTAGTTGGATAGATAGACGGAATATAGATAGTGGTGGAAAAGCCAATCGGCCCGCGGCGTGACGAGCTTTGCCGTCGGTGTCCCGACGACGATGACGTCGAAAAAAAAGAGCACCCCATTATCAACCCCGCGTTCCCCATGAAAACAACTAAAAAAAAAAAAAAAAAAAAATACACAACGCTCCATCCATATGGAATATGAGTATATATATACGCTGCAGCGGTCCTTTGTTAACGCTCTCAAAAACGTGGAGGGGTGGAAACAAGAGGCGAGAGCTGCAGGGTTGCTGTGCGGATAGAAAAATGGCATTCGAAATCAGCTGTCGAGCTTGTGGCGGTATAACGAGATTTTTTTTTTGTTCCCTCACTTTTTTGTAACAAACAAGAGAAAGAGAGAGAGAGAGAGAGAGAGAAACTTTGCTTCCTCGTGTTCGTGAAACTGTTATTCCGGATCCGGGGCACGTGGCGCGATTTCGAAATGCCAGAAACAAAAACACAGATTACATAACGCGTGTCTGTATGGAATTCGATCGCGATTTCGTATTCGCTGCATCGATGGAACGATGGGTCAATAAATTTCTTTCCTGAAAGATCGATGGGCGAATAGTTGACTCCGCGGATCGTTTCACAGGCAGTTTGATTACTTTCTAAAGAAGAAAAAGAAGAGGGAGAGAAAAAAAAAAAAAAAAAACACGAAAAAGAAGAAATTTTCTACCGATTCGTAACATCTGTCGGGAAGTTTTAAAACTATCCAAAGCTCGTCCGAAAGCACCAAGGTTTTGACCTCGAGCAAGCTCACGTTGATTTCCGGCATGGAACGCCGTTGTAATTCAAATTCTGAGATTCTTCCTCTCCTATGGCTATTTGAATTTTAGTCCATTTTTCGAGAGGAAAAGAAAACAACGCCGACTGAGACAATCTTCTGCGCAATTATTTTTATTTATTTTCATTTTGTTGTTGTTTTTTTTTTTTCATGTACAATATACTAGTAACTTTAAAGCAATTACACAAACTATAAATTTGCGTAAGTTCTTATCCAAATTTATGCGAGTCCTGGATTTCCGATAATCTGCGATTTAGCCTCTCTCTCTCTCTCTCTCTCTCTCTCTCTCTCTCTCTCTCTCTCTCTCTCTCTCTCTCTCTCTCTCTCTCTCTCTCTCTCTCTCTCTCTCTCTCTCTCTCTCTCTCTCTCTCTCTCTCTCTCTCTCTCTCTCTCTCTCTCTCTCTCTCTCTCTCTCTCTCTCTCTCTCTCATCCCCCCTCACTCTTTGCCCGCGTAATTCGCGAGCTGTTGAAGAGCGTGGCGCTGCAGTTTGCGTCGTAAAGTTTAATTCACGATCGCGTATCGACATACCTGAACATAAAAGCTGATGAAATACAGTAACCCGCCCGTGGCAATCTGGTCGCTCTTATCAGTTCTCGAACGACGAGAATGATCCCTAATTGTTTTTCCCCTCGAGACATAGGTATAATACAGACAATTTGTACAACGTCCTTCTAATTATTATTATTATTATTATTATTATTATTATTATTATTATTATTGTTAGTATCATCATTATCGTCATCATTATTATTATTATAGAAAGTAAACCTCAACAATGCGGCAATGCAGCGGTTTCCGTAGGTCGCGTTGACTCAGCCTTTTCAACTCGCCCTTATATTAAACCCTCTTCGGTTATCCACGGATTTTTAATAACGGGATATTAAACGTAAAGATATAAGTACTTAATCGCTCCTAGATGCCGGGAGGAAATGCTGCTTTGAAAACTATCCACCTCTGGTTCTTCATAACAAATTTTAAGTTTACAGACGGCGCATATTGCGCTTACGATATTATAAACGCAGCTAATTCCGTGCTAAATATATACATATACAGGTATATGGAATAGTTTTCGACAAAGGACGCGGTGTGAAAGATTTCGTGATCATAGAAACCGAATTCTTTTAAAAACAAAAACGAGATAGCGAAAATTGACAGTCCAGTTGAAAAGCGTCGGTACAATATCTAGCCACGTATCACAGTTGGTGGGAAATAATTCAAAAGAATATTACGAGGGAAGCTTTTAGCCGTTATTCATCCCCCGCGTATGCGGTACACAAACCTCCACTATGTACGTGAACCGGAGTAAAGAGAGACACGTTTGCGGCTGAATGCACCGAGGCTTTTTCCCTATCTGCAAGCACACACGACAGCGTACGTCGACTATAATCCGAATTCCCTTTGAGCTTTTTTAACTCCGCGGTATATCGTCAATGGTGCGTGTGTGCCGCGGGTCCCGGGGGCAGCATCGAGTAATAATGTTTCCATCGCATATGCGAATCGACTGCGGAAAACTACCCCGCCGCAGGCGTGCATGGACTCGATAGAAAATATCTCCCCCCCGCCTCCGCCAGTCGTTTCTGGGGGAGGAAAAGTCGGACGGGTGCCTGCAGCTCTACGTTAAAGTTGAAGTCGTTTGCGGATAACTCGAAACTATACGAAGCGGCGACGAGTCGAGGGCTTCGCCGCGTCTTTCGATCGAAATTGGAATAAATTCTTGACCCGGTTATCCCTGCAGGCGAAGGGTTCCTCAGCCGACCCTCGGGAGCCGTCAAACACGTCCGTACGTCGTTCCGAGCTTTTCCCGCGGTGAAGGTGTTGCCCCCAACCCCTCGGGGCAGAGAGTGTGCCATTTCCGGTTTTTACGCCAGGCAACCCTTGCAGCGCGCCGTGACTCCCCGATTGCTCCACTCGACTGGGGCTCGGCCAGATGATCGACTCTCTCGGTTATACTTCTTCTTCTTATTCCGAGGGAGTTTCACCCCCCGTTACTCGCTTCTACAGATACCGATCGCCGCCCCTTAAATTCGTCGTAAAACGTGACGTAATTCACCGTTGCTACGTTACTACGTTACCACGTTGAGTCTTGTACCTACCCTCGAAAGCTGCACCTACGTTCTGGTTATGGAATATTCGTTGCACCTGCCGCAGCGCGGCCTGATATGTACATATGTACCTTACCTACCCGGCAACTTACGAGACTCTCGAAAGTCGTCATCTGCGCTCGAGAGACCGAGCTGAACTTCTCTTCGGTACGGTGCAGGGTGCAGCCTGCCTGTGTAACATGTCGCAAGTTTCTTCGTGGAAGAAAAGAGCGATCAACTGTAATACCCTAAATTCAACCCGGTTCTGTATCGGGTCGACGGACCCTGTTGTTACGGTGCGAATATCGGGGTTAAGGAAATCATCTCGAGAAAAGACTCGCCGAACGTAACGTAACGAGCTCGATTATTTCCGGTCCATTCTTCGCGCAACCTTCCTTATACCTGTATCGTAAAGGGCGTCGATTTGGAAACACGCGTCAGAGATGATTAACTCCGATTTGTCACAAGGACTGTTACCGCGCTTCGGATAGATGAGAAACACACGGTGGTCGATGATGATGGGAAAGGAGATCCCCGAGTAGAATCGAATCTTCTTCTCAATGGCTGGCGCAAATCGGGAAGAAATTCTTGTCGAATGAAAAAGGTAACTGATTAATCAAGGGAAATGAAAATGACGGAGCTGCTTCACGGTTGGAAATACGGAACAGCTGATGGACGAGCTCGCGGGGTGTCTGTCATGGGTCTTGCGTTAAGAGGGAAGCTTTCGGTTGGCCGCTTCCGGTATCCCCAGGGATTCCCCTGTAGTCCTTTACAAGCTCACCGAGCAACTGACCGGAAACGCCCTCTCACGATAGCGTGTAGGTATATATACTCGTACACAAAGTCGGATAGGATCCGGCTCGTTGAACACGCGTTGTTCCTTGTCCGTCCTTCGGCGAGTCGGTCGCTCCTGCGACGCAAAGTGTGCGGGAAAATAAGCCTTGCTTGTATCTACGTGCCGTTGAAGAGAGAAGCAAAAATAACAAAAAAAAAAAAAAAGGCGAGATGAAAGAACGGAAGAGTTGTGTCGGTCGAGTGACGCCGAGCTTGAAATGAAAAAGCCGAGTGCAGATGAAGAGTTTTTAATCAGGACGCCGAGTCGGCTGAGCGACGCCATTTATTTAACGTTTAAGCGGGTTCAACTCCCTTCGTTTCGTGTTGTTGGCGTTTGCCGTTGGAAGCCGAGCAACCGCGGGTTGGTTAACCTGGACGGTCATAAATCTCGGGCACAGTGACGTGGCAGAAGAGCGTTAGGAAAAACCGGAAGTCGAGGAAAACTCGGGGACCTACGTACCCGCACCAACACCGGAAGTGAATGGTCCACGGTCTGGGTACCAACGCCAGCATTGCATGGAGAGACCCACACGATTACCGGAAGTGCAACGGCTGCTGATCCATGATTTACGACACTCAACCCGCAGACCGCGTCGCAACGCAAATCAGGAATCCATTGTTTCCGACTTTCGAGGAAAGTTCGGTGAAAACGTTCCGTCATCACGTTGTACACGTTCGTGAATTAGACAGATCACGGTAGTGTGACCTTATCTCGTGGGTCATTTCTTGCCTGCGTTTTCCGCCCTTGCTCAGCCACTCAAAGTCAAAGTAACAAATAACTATGGTGGGTAGAGGTAAAGAGAAGTCTCATGTCACATGGATTTTCAACTGAAAAAGGTTCGACAGGTCACCGGAATGGCGCTCATAAGGCACAAGGGAAACAATTTAATTGGCGCTTAGCAATCAGGGATCAATTGGATTCAATCCGAATGGCGCTTTGTGGAACTTTTGCTGCAGAAATCCCGTATTGATAACTCTCCTTACGTCTACCCTCCGTACTGATAACTTGTCCCAGCTGATCGATCCAGCAATTGATACCGACGAACAGCGCCACTTGGACGAATTTGCAGAGCGATCGTACGACTTCCTCGGGAAGACGATGATCAAGGCTCACCGATAGCGGGTCATCGGATAGCGTTATACGGGACCCGAATCGCGAACTCTGGAGTAACTACTGTGTACCCAGCACCGATATTATTCCAATCTGCATAACAAGTAACCACCACCCCGCTCGCATCAACTCCAACTACCCTGGGCTCTGCAGGAAACGAGCTGCAGACCATGTGGTTCACAGTGCAGGGTAGGTTGGCTTGGTTTTGTTTGCGGACTGTCAATTATTCCGCTCACGTGATTCATGGAGGCACGCTTCAGCCCTTTCTCTCTCTCCCTTTTCTCTCTTCTCTTTGCCGGTATACGTCGCCGGTTGTTTTGTCCGCGCGGAGACCGCGGTGTAACTTTGATATTAATGATGCGGAGTCAGAGGCGTAAGAAAGAGGCTTCGGAATTTAGAAACCCGACAAAATACGAAGGGTTTAAAAATGGACCGAATGAAAACCAAGGAAAAACCAGAAGGCGAGGACTAAAGGAGAGAAAACTGGATGCGGGGATTTTATTTTCTAAAACTTTCTTTTCACCCTTCCTCCCTTCCTCCTTCCCTCCATCACGATTTCGCAACGGAAATATCCTAACGGTTTTTCCTCCTCGACCTGCACACGGTGACAGTCAAGTCGACGTCTAACGATCAGGAGACCCCATAGCCAGGACCTCGAGATATTTCTTATCTGGAGTTCCCGAAACTTCAAACCCAAAAGCAAACCGGTGATTTGAACCCTCGCCGACGCTTTCCAGGCCCTCCGGTTTTTCTCGCTTTCTTTCTTTATTTTTCTTTCTTTCTTTCTTTCTTTCTTTCTTTCTTTATTTCTTTATTACCGCACCCCACTTCGTCCGAGTTCCCAGTCCGTTGTTTCGTGTATCTCGAGGAGGCTCGCAGAATTCACGCGAGACGCTGAGGAGAGACACGAAAATTTTGCTCCCCGGGAATTTTAGAGCCTGACGTTGGGTCGCGGGCGTCGTTTCGCCGGTGACAACAAGACACAGGGTCTCGTGAATATTCAAAAAGCTTGTCTCCGCGTTTTTAGAGCATAACTTTGCCCCACCCACGAGTCCGTACTCTAACGTCCACCGTACACACCTCTATACATGTATCCGTTACGTACCAACCTCTCGCATTTTCCTCTCACGGTCGTTCTTTCCTCCCTATTGTTTCTCTCATTTTATTTTTCGACTTGTTAACATATATTCGGCCCGCGACAATTGCGGAGCAGTCGAGAATGGTAATCGGGGGCCTTTTCCTAACGTGGCAATTGAAAGGATAGCGAAGGTGTGGATCATATCTACGTATACCGGGACAATCTCTTGAAACTTGAAGATCAAAAGCGCATGCGCGGTTGATTTTCAAGCTTCGAGAGATTGTCACGGTATGTAGCGGTGCGTTCGGAAAATGACGGAAGTCATTAGTGATGCTTTCCGCGGGCAATGCTCTCGACAAACAATCGACTAACGGGCTTCGATTTTCAAATTAACGAGTGTCAATGTACGCTCCCGTAAATATTTCCAGCTGTATACTATACCTGTGTATGACACTACAGTGCAGCCGACGTGATTTTCTAGCTGCCAGATTCCATGCTTTCCGGGCTTTCCACGGCACGTAATGAAGTTAACTGTATTCCAAACTCGACGTTTAAACTGACAAGAGTGAAAGACTAAAAAATGTGACTTCGGTGTACGGAGTTCAGCTTTGCATAATCTCTCGACTTATCCCTGGAATTTCATATGAGAAAAGAGAAAAAAGAATCGCTTCAGACTCCATTCGACCTATGTACGGATATGTTTGTTGCACCTATTCCATGTATGTTGCATTACATTTGTCGGTTCTTTACTAACCATTCATGGACATTGATTACACCTAATAATAAAGAATGAGCAGATTTGCAAAGCTCTTCGCAAGCTTAAAATCCGCAATTCTGTGGGTTGTTCAATATTACAGCTTGCAAGCTATTAGCTATATTATTTCGTATTTGAATTTTACGACGTGCGCGATTTGTGAAAACGGATCAGCCGGGCTGAGTGACTGGCAATTTTAACGCCAGCTACCGTTCGAATCGAGCTTCTGTTTCCGCCATTCGTTCACCGTGAAAAGGTAAACGACATTGGGGTTCCACGCTGAATGGAATACGAATTGGAATTCTCACCGTTTGTCGTTACGCCGCTCGTCATCCGTCTTTTTATGCGCTCGGGGGTTCACAGCAACCCTTAAAACTTTGGCGTATTATACACCTTAAAAGTCCCAAAATAGAAATAATGAAACAGAGGGGACGACAGCGACGCAGAGTTAAAAAATAATGACGACGATAATTATAAAAAAAATTAACAATCACGCGCGTATAGAACAATAACGCAAAAGTAAACGAGCGACGAAATTTCCGTGTATTATATATGATACAATAAATGCGATACGTATATTCTCTCATTCCAATTCATTGTTCCGCGAGGTTGAAAGCCTGCAGGTCCGAGGGTGGTTTAAAAATTGGAAACGGTCTTGCGGTATCTGTGTTAAAATTTCAATTATGAAGCTGTTATACGTGTAGTCTGAAATAATTGTAAAATTCCCTTCTCTTTTTTCTTGTACCGGCAAAACCGTTGCTCGATCCATTCTTCACTTTCGTATTTTTTTTTCCGTTTTGTTTTCCCCTACGGCCTTCGCTGCTTCGTAAAAAAACAAAAAAACAAAAAAACAAAAAAAAACAAAATGAGGATAAAACAATAAAAGAAGAAACACTGTTCTGTACAAAACCTTTTTCAAAATTTATTGTCGTAAGAATATATACACACAGATATACATATAACGTATAACATATAATAATATTTTACCTAACCATGCGTAAATAATTGCAGTATCGAGAAAGCATTCTGTATTTTTACGAGTATAGCAGCCCTCCCTCCCTCTCTCTTACTCTCACATGGGAAGTTTTGTATGTCATATTCTTGGCAATTTTTCGCTCTTCGTTTCTCCGTCCTATTTTTTCCTTTTTCCTTCTTTGTGTTCTTTCTTTCTTTATTTATTCCTTTCCCTTTGCTATCTTGTTGATTGTCAAATTCCCGCCCCGGGGAAACAGGCAGTCTATTTGCTGAAGTATCTGGCAAGGATCGATGCGTTTCACCGAAACGTCAGCACTACGTAACACGTATGTATATGGATATATCTATACCTGGTACGTACCTACCGTACTTTACAGGTACATGCATAAAACATTCGCGAGAAAATACGTGTTCAATATTTGTTATTCCAAATCTCACGTTGTCTTCTTGGGAGAGCGCGAAACCTGTAGAAACGTGAAACGCGCCAGAAGAAAAAAACAAAGAGAATCTTAACGAACGGAAAGTGTCGTTATTATCATTATTCGTTATCATCGTTTTTATTATTATCATCATTTCAACAGTTTTATCCACCCCCGGCTCTTTGCCTCTGCACGGAAGCCTGTAACTCGCCCAACAGTGTGGCTGCTTAATCTCAGCGGATGCGGATTTGGGGAGTGTCCTTTTATAAATTGCCAGAGCAGAATTTAAATATCCAGCCTTACCCGCGTGACTCGACCAAACCCTGCGCTCTTCCCTGCCTTTATTTATCCACACACTTTTTATTCCACCGTCGTTCATGGGAACCGTAAGCCGCAAGCTCTGCGTGTAGCTACTCGTTCCCTCATAAAAACGACAGTCACTCGATGCTTTTTATGGAATTGTTCTTTCAGTTTCGTCTCGTCTTTTTTCAGACATGGAATCTAAAGTAGGTATACGTTGGCGATAAAGAATATATTTCTACATCGCGGCGAGGTATTGATCTTTTATTACTTTCACAGTGATAAATGTTTCGCATTTTTATCTTGAGACATCGAAAACGCAAGTGAAAAGTTCAGACGAAGTTTTGATGACAAATTCATCAGGAAACATTAACAAAAAAAAAAAAAAAAAAAATGACTACACATTCAAGACAAGCAAGCGTGTATATTACATAGACAAAAAAGAAGAAAGTCTTGAGTACCGTAAGCCATGATCATTATTCAACTATCGTATGTACGCTCATGTGTGGGAAAGGGGCGTTGCAAGCTCGCAACAAATTGAACAGGGTCAAAGCTTTCAGGGAAAGCGACAGAGCGAAGGCAATAACTGACAATGAGCTGACAAGTCCATTGCAGTCACTTCTTTTCGCTCATTCATTGCGTTGTTCATTCTCTTGAGTTTCTCAAGAAAGGAAAGAGTCAGATCCTAACGCCTGTTGTACCCGATAAGGGCGAAGGTTGCAACGGCCAGCGGCTGCAAGAGGCGATAAGTGAAATGACCTGGGCACGAAGCTGACCCGCAGGAACCACGCGGGAGAGAAAAAAGAGGAGAGAAAAACAACCTGCTCGTTAGAAACGGGTAATTATCGCACGGAAATGGTACCTGCGGGCAGTGATGTTGTGCGCATTTGGAAACGAAAATCGCCGAGCGTCTTTTTCCACATATTTCAGCAGATAGACTCTTGAATCGTCGGAGGTGAAAAACCTCTCGCTGCCTAATTTTATCAGCAGAACGTGGAAAAACCTCCCCAAAGATAAGTGGCAATCTTTCGAACCCGCGGAACAACCGGTCAAGTAAAAGCTGCTTGAACGCATTCGTGAAGGCGGTAAAAATAGAGAGAGGAAAAATTTCAACGGTTGAAAGAACAGTTTCGACTTACGAATGAATCGGCACGGAATGCGCTACTGCCGGATATACCAGGTGGTCCCGGTTGAAACGACAACTGCGGAATGCTGCCCGCTATGCGGAAAGGGGACGGGAAGAACTAGAGCAGACACACTCACAGCCGAAACTTTATTCGAGTTTCAGTTTGGCCTGGAATAAGTAACTACAGCTAGTACAGACATTATGCAAAACATATTTATACACGGTGTCACGGACGAGAGTAACGACGGAAAATCTGTTACCGGATGAATTCAAGGTGACGTATGATCGTCATCATCGTCATCCGAATCATTCGTTTTCACTTTCGCGAGAGTTCTTTTACTTTTATTCTGCAGAAATGGCATTTTCCTCCAAGGAATACCAGACTCTTATATCGTCCGTTCGAGTGTGTTTGTCGCTGAACGTTGCAGGAAGATTACCGTTTGAATGTCGGGTAATCCAGTCAGCTGATCTAGTAGCTTTATCCCGAAGCGAAGTAGAAGTCTGGTGCATGCAGTACCAACGTGGCTTTCCAGCAATTCCGTTGGCCATTATTCTGCCCCAATAACCGCTCGAGATTCACCGAGTAAACGTTGCCCATGCGGGAGAAATTTTCTCCTCGCGCGTATCAGTATTGAATACCTACGTATAGTAACAGAGTTTCCATTCCTCGAGTTCTTTGCCGTTGCACAGCCGGGTAATATATACTTCCGAAAGGCTCGTTTCGAATCGCATAACTCTTCTTCGACGGTGGTGCAACTGTATAATATTGGTTACATCGTCGAGTTATCGAAACGTTACGTTTTTACCCCGGCGAAAGATATGATACGTAATTTGATCGCTCGAGATATTGCAACCTGGTTCTGCCAATATCCGATGGAAACGTCTCGCCGAAGGGAGAATTCACACCGCTGCCTTCCGCGAGGCACCGAGTCCTGATTACCTACACTTCGGAGGTGAAACATACTTTACTCGTTTCTCCCGCTGCTCCCGTGCAGTTCTTAGCCAGCTGTCGTTTTTCAAACGCGAGCGATGAGGTTCTTACTCGTACCTACGGAGGACGTCTCCGAGGATGAAAAAGACGAGAGGAAGAGAGGGACAGGTGCTTAAGCCGAGACGCTGACACCTTGTGAGAAATAAAGAATATTCCACCCTCCTTATTCCTCTCTCGCGACGGTTTCCCGAGGTTCGCGGGTTCATTCCCACTTCTCGAAAGAGGCTCAATATTTTATATTCCGTTGTTGCGGTTCCTCCGCACCCCATTCTCCGGGCCTCTGCATTATATAAGTATATTTTTATTTTACTTTACTTTCTCGCTTTTTACTCCATCTCTCTTTCTCTCTCTCTCTCGTCTCTGAACTTTATTTTCTTTCGAGCACAACCACTCGGACCAATCCGGTGTATACCATCGTACACACAGACACGTATGGCATATTCGCCACGCCTTTGCGCCGAGCAGCGCACTCTGTTTTTCAAGAAACTTTCCGCAAAGATTGCAACGCTGCCGCCGCCAGCCGTATCCATCGAAGAAACTTAAAATAAATGTTTCCACCTTCCAACTTCTTCTGTAGATTTGAATAAACTTGAGGTGCCCTACCAACCTCCGCCTGCGTAGAGGCCCAGGTATTTCTCCCCTCGTTTCTCCCTCTCTCACTCTCTCGGCAGCCACGTTCACTCACCCTTGTACACCTCCTCGACATCCCGCCCTCCCGTACAACGAGATCTCTTTATACACACACCCCATTCTAACCGGGATATATAAATGTATGCCGGGGAGTTCCCCGAATGATACGCGGCGCTATCCAATGATACAAAACGAATTCAGAATGTCAATCCGTGTCGGAAACGAGCTCTGAATCTGTCACTCTATTGAAACGGAGAAAAGGGGGAAAAGCGAAGGGCAACCGACGTAATGTATTGTCATATTTATCACCGGACTAGGAATCGTTTATACGATATTGACGAAATCGTCGAAATCGGTGGCAGACGAATGTGGAAAAAATTCCCACATCGGATAATTCCCGCGTGTATAACGACGCGGAGAATTTAATCCTTGATAAATTAGAAACGTTATCGAGAGGTGCGACGATGCGGCGGTGCGGCTGGGGGTAAAAATTTCCGGATTTAGGGGCGCGGCAAACCGTCAGGGTGCGAAAGCTTTTCCGCCAAAAGCCTCGCCGACGTCGAACCGAGGCGTTGCTTTACCGCGTTCCGATACACTCTCGATCTTTTCCTCTCCCTTACCTGCTTCTCTACCTTTTCGCCATCCGTGCGTGGAATGATCAAACAGGCGTGCATGTATACCTGCCTGAGGTGTGAGGTGAAAGGAGAACGCGAATGAGGAAAGGAGAGAGGAGAGCGAGCTGAGGAAGAATAAGAAACAGAGGCGTGCCGGCCGAAATACGATGTATAATCGAATTTTCATTTATTCAAAGCTTTTTCCTCCCGGTATGTATGATATGCAAGCACGCATGAATCGAGAAATGTGCCGTTATAAAATTCCAGAGATCGATATATTTTAGAGAAACCCGCATACCTCACCTTTCGGCGATATTTTTTATTCAATATAACTGCCTCTTATTCCGGTGCAGCCGGAGCTTATGAAAAACGAATGGAAAAATGCGATACAGGTATTGGCCACACGACGCGTGTAGACCGTTTTAAAAAAGCTGTGTCCTGCAATCCGAGCTCCTGCGGGGGCGAGTTTCGAGCTTAGCCTTCGGGCCAGCTCTGCGGAAAATAGCATATTCAAATGGGGGCGGTTTTGTCGAACGAGGATCAGCGCCGACCCCGAGGCCCTGCGGATGGTGACCCGATCGGATCCGTTGACTTAACGAAACGATCGTTGCGCTACCGTCGGAAACGCTTTCGAGCTTTTCCTAACGCGGCCGAATCCGTGTGCCGCGCGTCTCGCAGCGGCGGGAGGAAGAAGGGAGGAATCGATTAGTTTGCTTAGGATAATTGAGAGCGTTGATATTGCGCGGAAGTAACACGTGCCGGGGCGAGGCTGAGGAGGCGGGGGTATCGCGAGCTTTTTAAAAAGCTTGAAAAACATGGGATAGGACAGTTTGCTCTGCATGAAATTGGATACGGAATTTCGTAAATCGAACCAACTTTCGCGCGGCGGGCACTTTATCCCTAACGCTTGATACGTCAGCCTGCGAGTGAAAGCTCGCAAGCTACCGCCTTTCGTAATTCGGATATTCGAGCATCGGCCCACGTATCACCCCCTCAACCCGAAAATGTAACTGATGTGTATATATATACCCGCCGAAGGCAGGAACGGAGGAAAAGCTTCCACCCTCCGTTTGATTAAGGTGCCGATTTCCCGAAGGCGAGTTTCAGAGAAACTGCAGACAATTCGCGTCAGAGCCAATTACCCTTCGTTTCACTGCAATTGTGTTGTCAATTTTTTTGACGGTAAATTAATCGAATATTCGTTGTTTCAAATGAGGGATAAAAAAGTAATAACGGAGAAAATCTTATCGCTTGTTAAAGCTGTAATTAATTTAGTTATTGGCGATACTTCAAGTTTCGAGTTTTAACGAGTTTGCCAGAGAGATTTAAACACCTCTCAATTATACCTATATGAATACGAGGCAGAGACGATTGTATTCGGTTTCTAGATACAGCGACACATGCGAGCGGCAAAGTACCGCTAAAATTAGAATTGGTAATCAAAAGTGTAATTTAATTCGGCTAATAAAACTCAGCGAGGGAATTAGGACGGGGCGGAATTTCGAGTGAGAGAGAGAGAGAGAGAGAGAGAGAGAGAGAAAGAGAGACTTTATTATATTCTCGTTCCAAGCAGAATATTTATACCTCGTCCGACAGGGTGAATTTGAAACTCGTTACGACGAAAGTTCGAACTGCTCGTAGGTATAAGGCTGGCACCCTCGAAGCGTCGCGAAGACGGCAAAGCTTACTCAAGACAACGCTGAAAGTCGCATTTAGCGAAAATTATTAAGATCCGACTGCGAACATGCTTTAGATTCCCTTTCGTCTTCTACAATAAATATTTACCAGAAGAGATCAAAGTATCGTTTTTAATGCGGGATCGTCGTGTTATAGTCAACTAATTCTTCGCCCTTCACCCGAGATTAGCAAATAAACAGTGTGAAAATCGTACGCGTTCGTAAATCTTGGTCGCGTTATTACATTTTTCGATCAATAATTTGAACGAATGACGAATGATGAACAGACCAGACAAGAAACGGGAAAACAAACACAAGGCTAAATCATTTTGAGTATCGTCATCCGGACATTCGATTCCCGCAATAGAACTTGTCCGAATGGAATCCTGAATAATACATCAAAGCTCGAAGCCTGCTCGCCGGGTTGTTCCGCGTTTGACGGTGACCATAAGCTTGGGAAGTTGGATGGTTCGTCCATCCCGTCCTCTCTTGTACCCTTCTGTAACTCTCTCTCTCTCTCTCTTTCTTCCTTGCTCTCCTTATTCTCTCGAAGCGTTACACACTCGCACATAAAGTCGGCCATCTGTCTCTTGGAAACAAGCAAAAAAAAAAAAAGACAGAAAAAGTAAAAAAAAAAAAAACGGAAGGGACGGCAGAAGAGCGAGGAACCTTTCTTCGCAAACTCGATTGTTCAAACACGAGGGTATAAATGAAAAAGTTGAAGATATATCTGTACGAGTGTCTGATGTAGGTTCGTGGGAAATGGAAAACGGCGCTTTCCGAGTAGAAAGACGTAAAAAGCTCAACTCGAGTGGGTTAAATTCAATGCTGATTGTATATTGTCCGCATCAAGGGCTCGGACTGCAATGGAAACATAATTCCAGGATCTTGGTTAGAAGGTTTGCGTATCGGCTGCTCGCTTCCTCTCCTGATCCAGGCCTCTGTAAATTCACCACTTGTGAATTACGCGTCTGCAGTCTACCAGCCGACGATTACAGAGGTTACTTAGGTTAGAAGCCCGCGTTAGGCACGCAGGTGCTTTTCCTAAGACGGAAACGGTGAACCGCAAATCGTAAAGTTGAACCCACCCAGACAGCCAGCCACCTCCTCGAGCTTGCCCGAGCATAAACGCGAGTGTCATGACGCCGATAAGTAAAGCGAAGCCACCCTGTTAGAATTTTCAAACTTTAAGAACTCCCATCAATTCGTCGTTTTGCTTTTTAATTTTTAACTTTCTTACGGTATACCGTGTAACGCGTACACACTTTTCCTCACTTTATTTATACTTTTTAATAGGGGAGAAAATTTCTCTTCGCGCTAACGAACCTCTCATAAAATTTATACGCTCCACTCAAATTACTCTGATACACCTTCCACCTTGCGTGTAGATACCATAAACTTTCCTCATACACACTCGCCGTGCCCTAGATTAACGACAACGATATGCAGAAGCTGCACGGTCTGTCACGTGAGTCTTCCGCCTTCCGTCTCAACTTCCGTAATCGAAATTCGGTTATCAGCTTGATGTTTGCCAGTCAAACCCTGTCCCCGATGACTTCCGGATGAGGATACCGCGGGAAGATACGCAATTTGATCGAGCTTGCGCGATTCAAACTCCGAAAATTGTCTTCATATCGTTACAACTTCGACGGTATATATTCGGAATGGAAGTTCGGGGAAGCATCGAGAACACCTTCGAAATATAGCTGGGTATACCTATATAATACAACTAACGTGTCACAGAGGGAATTTTGTTCGGGAGTTATGGGATACGTGTATTCACATATAGCTATGTAACATCAGCGACGAAGCGTTTGAAGTAGCGAGTTGGACGAGACCGAGAGAAAGAGAGAGAGAGAGAAAGGGCGAACCGCCCGGAAGGCAAGGCAATGATTCGAAGTTTGATACTCGAGCCGGGAACACAGGCATCGGGATTCGCGACGGCGTCCCGGTATCCCAGTTATCCGGTTTTCCGGTACTCGGGTTTCCCGAGGTGGTGATACGGCGACATTCCCATGCCATATGCAAGCACGCCTCGGCAACGCGTGGCTTTAAATTCTTAATATCTCCGACGTAGCACAGCGAGATCCGATTCCCTCGATATTTCGTTAGCGCACCCCTGCAACACAATCCGAGCTTCTGTCCGCAGCCGTGTCAACTTCCGGCACGGGGCTCGAACCGCTGGCGCACCTTGTTGGATACGTAGAAACTTCTGTTCCAATTTACCCTGCCACGAATAACTTGGCGACGTCGATTATATCGCGTGCGGGATGCTATGTACAGAGTCTCTGCAACGGCGAACGCGAATTATTGACAACCGGAGAACCAGCCCCGAGTCTCTCGATCCGGCTTACAGCGAAATCGAGTTTCCGATTCGGTTAATTATTCCACCAGCCCGTCCGCAGTCACCCTCGAACGCTCCTTGAAATCTTCGCCGAAACTCTTGCCTCGGGGATCACGCGATTCAATTGGAATCAACCTAATGGAGCTTCTGACGAGCGTTAGCCGTATTCGCTTATTGTCGGAAATAAAAATATCGCGGTTGGATTACCGGGAGTGTGTAATTTGGGACGAAAGAATGTTCGCGGGAAACGTTCCGATTACGCTGCAGGAAATTACGCTACGTTGCCGATGGTTTGTGTAGTTTCTTAAGTGCAACCGGTGTCGTGTATTTCTGTACGTCGTTCACGGCTTCCTCTCGACCTGCGTACGCCGCGGCCATTTGCCTTCGTAAATTATTCTTTAATCACCCATACTTGCACCGTGTTTGTTAGCGATAGGAAACAGAAAAAATAAAGAAGACGGAAAAAGGAAAGACCGCGTAGCTTTACGAACTCGAAGATTTAGACTCTTGTATCGGGCCGCTACTAGACAGCCCGTTATAAATAGAGCGTAGTGTAATTTTCGTAGAAACTTTAACGACTCAAAGCCGCAGATGATGGCGGCTTCGAAACGGTCGTAGTTATTCCCGGGGCCGTGAACGGAACAAATAATTTCCAAACGTATGATGATAAACAAATCGGATATTCATGGGTGAAAAAAAGCTCCGAAACTGATTTTCCTGCCTGTAAGCGGAAATGATTGTTTTCCAATATGGTAAAAGTTTGAAAGATCGTCAAAAATTATTCGAGTTCGATTAAAGTTCACCTTTGAGGCAAGTAGTGTGTGATTAGCCGTATATACATATAACGGTCTGATAAACTTTTTATAACGCCGCGGGTCAAAGTTGAACGTCAATCAAAGGCAATATTCGCTCAGCCGCAGAAGCTCTCTTTGCCGCCGGCGTAGCCGAATTTTAATTGACTTTATAACAAAACGGAATCTGAACCGGTCGAACAGAGTTGTATATAACGCGTGTGTAGATCCACCTGGCATCGAAGCTTGCGAGCGGCAGGCAGCAGTCGAACTGAAAAGTTTACGCTACATTAACCGTCGATAAACAACTGAGCCATTCTTTCCGAGTACGCGGTACGTAAGAAATTTATCAACAACGCTTCCCTACATTGTTGGTATGAAAAGAGAATCGCTGACCCGAAAAAAAGTTTCGATATTACAGCTGCAGGCAGGGACAACAAAGGACGAAACTGATAAATTTTCACAGCGTTATCCGAGGGCTGCTAAATCCACGTCGGAAAATTTTCTGCTGACCAGATTCAACGGACAGCTTTGTACGTTGTGCCAAGTCTTCTCCGATCCACTGAAAACTTGACTCGCCAATCCGCCCGTGCCCGGCGAGGATTGTTCTGACATCGAGCTTTTGCGCCACTTGTCGTCGACGTGAATCAACCTGCCGCTCATCGCGTCGTATGAAAATTCAATGCCCGTCCAATAATAACCGTTGACTAATTTGCAACAATGCCGGACGGGCTCGTCCGCTTATTTATGGAAAACCTGGTCGCATCTCGGATCCGAGGAGAAGCTTGAAAAGCCAGTGACATCGACACTTTAAATCTTGGCACCGGATTGGGTCAACTTATAAATATCAGGCGCCAATCTGCCGACGGGAAACTCTCCGTCAAGCTGCAGCAGCTGCTTGCTATTGCGGCCCCAAGCCTGCTTTACGTTTGATGAATGAAAATTCCGTAACGCTCCTTCGCAAATTTTCACCATGCAATCACAGGCGCGTGGGAATTCTCCTTCCGTTATACGGGATTCCCAAGTTTCTACCGGAGCTTCTCTCATCCATCTTCTGTTAGAGATTATTCGATTAGCGAAAGACGCGGTGTTTACTCGACAAACCGCCTCTTCGGCTTCAGTTTCAATCTCGAGCTCGTGTCGCGAGAATTACGGCAGTTAGCTCTCGGTGGAAACCTCTGTACGAGGAGCCCGTTTGATTGCTGAGGAAAAACGGTAAACCTACAAGTCTGGAATCGTTAATTTTTGTGAAACTACCGGACGCTCCGTGATAATTACACTCGACTCTTCATCTCCGCTTCCGCGCTTATCCAAGTCAAGGCAAGAGGGTAGGTAACACGATAGCCGAAATTAATATCTCATGGTGTATTTAAGCTGGCGATTCTCCGGCGGATGGACTAAGCCAACCCAAAATGGACCTGTGCGGCTTGACGAGGTTAGACGGGTCTATTTGCACATGTATCACAGTTGCGAGTATAGAGAGATTCGAGCACGACCCATCGAGCGGAAACGTTGGTCTCCTTTGTTAGGGGGGATCACGTTCGTAACAACCTACGAAGAGAAAGGGGAGGAAGAGGCGACATTCGAGAAAGAGGATTTGTCCCTTCGTTGGCTTGCTTGTTCGTCTGTTTGTCGGTTCGTCCGTCCGTTTGTTTGTTTGTTTGTTTGTTTGTTTGTTTGTTTGTTTTCTTGTTGCTTTGTTTGTTCGCTTGTCGAAACAATGAAAGTGTCGCAAACATGTGACCCCATTGCGGTAGCCACTCGAAGAAATCTCCAATTTTCCATACGCGACAACAGCCAGCAACGAGTCGAGACAGACGACTCGATTGTAATCCGTCTTGCCGACACCTTTTTCTGCCCATCTACGATGCAAAGTGCTTAACCCCTGAACGTCCTACCTCTGGGACACGCGCTGCCCAAGCTACTTCTTCGAAAATATATGTCCATTAAATTTGCGTACATCAGAATATCATTTCCCTGCCGGTGTAGCTACTGCATCTTCAAGAGGATCACCTCTCACGAGATCATGGAACCGAGAACACTTGCTCCGCTAATTCGAACTTTGGAGAAATCTTATACCCGTAAACGTTGTACAATCGTGATATCCGTCAGACAACGGGTGAAAATCATCTGTCAACGATGGGCTTGTAAATGGCCTGGTAAATTTTACGTCTGACTATGTAGGCGAAATCTGCTGCAGTAACCATTTATTCCGACAATCTCTTCAAGCGATCGAGTCAACCTTTTACCGTTGTCAACATTCAGGGGGAAGTTGGAACTTGAATATATGTTTTTAACATCCGTCAATTCCATTGGTTCTATTTTGACATTGATTCCATCCCGCACGTCGCAGCTGTCACCTTGCAGGGCCAGAAATTCGTTCAGCTATGTATATCCATTAGCGGGAATATAGTCAAGGGTTCTCGAGACACCCGGTAAACAGCTCACGGAGCACCCCTGATACATAGAACGCATTTACGTGCTATATAACATAGTTACGTACATTGGAAATTACAGCTTGTACACCAAATTACACACTGCTGGGAGAGGACCGCGCATCCATTTACATTTGCACGCCCCGTATCCACCTGGCGCAGTGCTGTAGCTATGGGTAAAGGGGGCCCGGGCAGAAACTGTGCGTTATTTTGTTTCCACTTCCGTTCTTCTCCGACTAATTTTCAATCGCGGTTCTATCAAGAGCCATGAAGTCAACCGGACCGAATCCTGAATCCGTTTCTATTAATCGATCGTTGTTAAATGATGCAAGAACTGAGTCGTTGGATCGTGGCTGTCCATCCCGACGAGGCACCGTACCTGCCTGGGTGCTGAATTGTATCAGTCGGAACCTGGACATCGGAGATTCTGAGATAGTGACGTTTCGTCGTCGTCAATGCCTGCCTGCCAACCCCTGTTCATTGATCTCCGCGCGAATTTCGGGGCTTGTTCAGTTTATTGGAATTCGCACGGCCCTGCGAACTGACACGTAGATTCACCATCGCGCTCTGCGACTAACGCGAAACGAGTCTTTGCAGTGTGTTAGTGGGACCGTAACACGTTTACGCGTCTCCGACTCTAGAATGTAGAGCTGAATGCGAATCGCAACTCGACTTCGCTCTTCGGTCTGATTAGAAACGGGAGCGTAACCGGAGCTGGAGCTTGGCGCGATCCAATTTGCTGCGGAAAATGAAAAACTCGTCCGAACTGAATTATTTGGAAAAATAAATTTAAGTAAATAGTTAAACAGGCGAATACGCGAGTATCAACGAGTGCAGCCGGCGAATTCGAGGGGCGATAATTATCGTCGGTGTTCATGATTGCCGGGGAACTGTGTTTGCGAGTGTGCGCGTGTGTGGATTAAATTGGAAACGCAACCCTTTTAACGGAATTATACCATAGTTGAAACCTAATTTGCGAAATTAAATTTCACCCCGTAGGTACGTACATGTGTACAGGAATGATACGAGCACCATAGCGTCGTACATTTTGAGCCTGTTTTGCCAACTGTAGCCGCTGTGCCTGCGCATGCTCAAAGTCATGCGCGAGGGTAATTTGTTTCAAATTATGACTACTAAAAATAGATTTCCATTACTGTAGGCGTAAAGGAATGAATTATACAGTCGGGAAATTCAACAGAAAACACGTGTTTGAATCGCGTGTCGGAAGCGTCGCGTTACTCGTGTATGTAATCGCAAATAGTCATTCATCAGTCGAATCTCTGTTGTTTTTACAACTCTGGCCGTGTAAATATACGTGTAAATATACATGTATATGTATAGGAATGAGAATAGCCGACGGTTGGAGCTTTCGGTACGTGAGTCGTTCGTTACGCTGATTGGTGGAGGCAACGACTTGATTTCGCCCTTGTTGGAATTACTGCCATGATTTATGGGGCTTTGCGAAAAATGAATTATTATTCTCGGTATAAATATATCCGGGTATAAGGTATCGACGAATCAAATATGACGAGAGATGTTTTCGCGATCTGACAAACCTGCTCTACTAACGCTTTCCGCCTCCTTTTTCTCAGTCTTTTTTCTTTTATCTTTCACCTGCTCGCTTGCTCGAATCAGTCTTTTTTTTTTTTTTTGTTTATTTCATCTCATCTATTTACTACTTTTTCTCTACTATCTTGCTTACAATATGCACGCTTCTCTGTACGATGTACGTGGATAGAGAACTCGTCCGAACGACACGATGAAACGATTATTAATAATAATAATTCGGTATAGCTGCTGTGAAAATATCAAAGCAAGAAGCAAACCGTGCGGCATTGTTTATTCTGGGTATATTTTACTTCGCTAAAATTTCCGGCAACCGCCCACTCACAAATTTGATTCCGTTTTATCAACAGATTACGAGGGCGGACGTACGCTCGTGCAAAATTGTACACATTTGCACGCCAGTCATTTGAACGCCGTTCTAATTATTGTTGAATCAATGTTTACTACTTTTTCCGACAGCCAATTAGCCCGCACCGGCGGAGCAACACTGTCACGGAAATACGCATAAATCGATTATTTGCTCGGGTTCTCGTGCGTACTGGAAAACGCACGGCACGTTTAGCGCGTAAAAGCGCGCGCCAGATCCTGCAGGATTCGCAAGGGCAGGTGCCTGCCTACTCGCGAAAGTAAGCGCCGCTCGCCCTCTCAACCCTCGGGTCGCGTCCTACCTGGTCATTTATTTCCCCGTTCGCTCGTTTAATTTCCTGAAACAAAGCTCGGCCGGCGGGCGGCCGGGCAGACAGCCTTTCCGGAATGAGAGCCAAGGCTCATTTAGCCTGCTTTATAGCTTAGTTTACGTTCGGGAAATCTTGAAGGCTCGAGGCCGTCCACTTTCGCAAAATCCTTCTCGCCCCCCCCCTACCTCCTCCTCCTCCTCCTCCTCCTCCTCCTCCTCCTCCTCCTCCTCCTTCTCCTTCTCCTGGAAAAAACCGAAAAATCGGCGATGGCCCGGTAAGAATACGAACGTCAAGTTGAAGAGCGGAGGGATCGGATGTGGACGGTTTAACAGCGACGTACGAACCGCGCCTCCCAAGGCCTCGAGGTAACAGGGCTGAGAGTGACTCACACTCGTCTTGGCAGAAACGCAAGTAAACATCGATTACTCAGGATAAAGTTTCAAAAACGAGAAGGTATTTCTCCAAATACTTTCCGCGAAATAACGTAGGTCAGGTGAAAACTTGGCTAAAGTCATCGGTCGTATTATACTATGTATTTAACAGGCCAGTCCGAAAGCAATATGGCCGCTGCTGGCACGTACGCTTGCGATTCTATTTTCGCCACAGGACCGAAATGGTCAACCGCCAAGCGTCGGTCGCTGCTCCGAGTCGAAGAAAATTACAGCAAGAATCTGCCAGGTGTGAATTCACCCACGACGAAAGCTTGAAAGCCGAGAAATTCATCCTGCATCCTGTTGCCGTCGGTTTGCCCCCAGAATCTAACATCACGCATGCGCGCGTGTTGATTTCGGTTGAGCAATTAGTCTCTAGAACTCGTGTAGAAACTTGGTAGCTCGAGTAGCGGATACCGAAGTCTAAGCAAACTGCGAGGATATAGGACAAGGTGTGCAAGGGTACGTGTTTTCCTCCTATTCCTCAAGGTGTATATATATGTGTGTGTGTATATATATATATATATATATATATATATATATGTAATAAGACTCAGCGCGGGACAGATAACCCAATTCTGAAACTATTTCGTAGTTGATGCCTTGATCCCGTCTGGGACCAAAACTTCCGCACGGATATACCATCGAGTCTCGGTGTCACCGCATGCTTGAGATGAGAACCGAATGTACAGAGTACCGCTCCGAAAACTCCGATCACGACGCTTTTCACACCACGGCTCATGGCTTAATTCCCCCGGCGACGCATAACGGCTCGCGTAATGACGAAAACACGGAAATGGCTCTGGGTAGCAGCCAATGCTCACCGTGCCACGATCGCTAAATCATCAGCCAAGAGATCGATGCATTTGTACACTGGCTCCACCAACCAACAAGCCTCGCGATCTATCGCATACACCCGATTCGATTGACCTTTGACACAACCGTGTAGCACCGAGCCGCTGAACAATGGAACCAGGGACCTGAGTGCGTGGCACCATTTATGACAGTTGGACATGATGCGGTCTAGAATTCGGTGAAATGTTGAGACTTCGATGAGTAATCGTTGCGTGATGCAAATGGCGAGGAACATCGGTTGACGGTGCAGGAATTTTCACGCGTATAAACACACACGCACATCGCGAATGGCCAGATGTGTATTAGGAGTAGGTACATGGCAACTTTTGGCAATAAATTACGAGTACAAGGGGTAAACCGCGATTGTAACGATGAGATATGACCTCTGTCCTGGAGGTTTCCTCTACCGCGGGAGTAGCTTGTGCACAAACGTTTGCGCGAGGCCGCCAACAGCAGTGAGACGAAAGTAGGTTCTAGACTCCTTTCGGCGAGCTAAGCATCCTGTCCTCGAAGGATCCTTTTTGGTCCGCAGGAGCCTAACTTGGAAAAGATGAAGCTCTCATCCGGCCAAAGGGGTTCTATCCAACACCGGCTATTAATTACCGAGGCAACCCCCCTTAATTAACCCCTTTGATGGGCAACTTCGAGTTAGAGCAGTCAAGGTGTATAATTTGATACCTAATTCTCACGCGCTTCGACGCCAGTTACGAAATTACAACGACGCAGACGGTGCCAATGACGAGGAGATCCGCGCACCATCCACCGTCTTTCCTTTTTCGCCGTTTCAGAGATTCACACGGACGACTGTGGGACACGTTGGTATAGGTTCGGTACCGAAACAGAGAAGAACTCTCGAAGAAACCCCCGGCTGCTGCATTGATAATTGCGAATCGATCCGTTCGCCTGCAGCACTCGTTATTCGTTTCGAAGTTACTCTCTTCTCGAAGCTCCAAGCGCAAGCACTCGAACCACTCGGGCAAGTTTGGCGAGGCCGGTCCCCTCTCTCCTTATCTCTCTCACCCTCGTGTCTGAAAATTTATCAATTTCACTTTCGTTTCAATCAAGTCTGGCGCGCGGCTCGCTTCGCCCCGAGGAGCTTGAATCCACCAAGCCTTATTTATCAACCGTGAAGTTGTTTGTTCGTGACTAGGCAACCGCGCCAAACCCGAACGTCTACGATTGATCCTAGAAACCCCTGGCAGGGTAATTAGCGGCTGACATTGTACCGGCGTCCTTTGTTCCCGTCGCCTCGTATCGCGGGATCCGGAGCCTTGGGTATCAGATTTTGTCCTCAGCCGTAAACCTTCGCTGGCTGTTTGTTACCTCTGTTCGAAATATTTAACCGCAAAAAGGTTCATTAGCTAACTCTCACGATCAGTCGTTGTCACCCGGTTCAAGATTTGCTCGGTGACGCACGGAGAATATTGCCGGGCGATTATCCTCGATTATTGGAAAGGAGAGTGACCCTCGGCTCGACCTAGTTAATCTCTAATTTGTATGACAACGCCACGGCTGGCGGTATCCGCACCCGGAATCCCGGATCCCGGATCCTGGAGGAGCGGAGAGGATCACTCGCTTTCGAAATTCGCAAGGTTGTCCCCGAGGCTCGCAGTGCGTTGGGGATGATTGGCTACCGGCCTCGAGGTTGAAAGGCGTTTCGTTAGCGGTTACCATCCGAGGCCAGCTTGTCCTTCGATTCGAAAGCATGTAGAGCTCAAGTGCGAGGGTCGTTGAACGTTAACGTCCTTCGCGCCCCACGTCTTATTCCTGCAGATCGTAAGAATGCCTAACCGCGAAAGAGCTACTAAAAATTTCATATCCCGCACCCTTCAGGAGTCGACTTACCCTTCGACTAATTTCACTTGCTTCGCGCCCCACGAACCGAAATAACCAGCAACCTTCTTCTCCGAGGTGCAAAGGCGTTGCGACGCGCGAGGGTTCGGCCTCACGAATTATAGATTCACCCCTTCTCTCGATACCCTTACCCATCCCATCTGCAGCTCGGGCTCGGCGTGTTGGCCAACGGCGTAAATCGAGTATACCCATCAGAGTTTGGATGCGGGTAATAATCTAATTAATGGTAGGCAATTTGAGGCGAACCGCCCCTAATGGCTCCTTCCAAAAGCTTCCGGGGATGTCGATGCTATTTTCGCTGATTTCTAAAGATTAAGTTGCATTTACACATAGCCCTAGGCCTGGAAGGGTTGGAACATCGAGCGTTTCGGGCTAGCCGGCCGACTGCTATCTTTGATAAGTAGAACCCTATAACACAACCCCTTTCACCATCTCTATTCGCACACGCCCTTACTTTTCCCTTTCATCCAGCTTGTCGTTACAATTCTTATTTGCTTTGTCGTCATGTGCGAATTCTTGTTTCCTCCTATTCTTCTCCACCCGTAACAGCGACTAGATTTTTCGCGAATGTCTCAATTTCGGCACGTCAATTCAAACCTGAAAATCACAAGGCATATTTCTGGATGAAAAATTCCTTCTACACCCTGCTACAACAATACCAGTGAGCTTTCAGAGTAATTTTTGAAGAATAAAAGGCACGTCGCGATGCGCATCCGCTTCGCCGCTTTAAGCATATAAAATGAAGAGTTTCTCTCCCTCCCTTTTCGCTGGTATGTTATTATAAGTTGGGTAGCGGTGGAAAGAAGAGGAGACCGTGCAACGGGGAGAGATTTATTACCTCTTCGCTGAGAAATCTCTCTGTATTCAGTTATTAATGCACCGATTGAACAGACCGTCGAAATTATTGTTATTATCATTATAATCATCGTTTCACAGTCTTGGAATATTTAGAACGAAAATTCTCAAAGTTATGCGGTACAATATGCACGTATCCGTACACATTTATACGTATAACGAGAAATTTCGATCCTTCCTTCATCCAATCAAAATTCCTTCACGACGTATTCGTCACTAGTGAAGAATATCGTATCCACGAACTCCTTAGCAGGGGGAAGATAAAAAAAAAGCCATGATTATCTCGCGCACTCAAAGTGGCAAAGGGAAAGGAAAAGACGAATGTAAAAACATTTCTCTTTTACATGACACGGCGGTTGTACAGCCAGAATCTTGGGCTTGCCAAACCGAGCTTCGTTCCCTGGTTCCGTCGCCATGGGGACATTGAATATCTCAATCCTCGAGGGTACCCGAGAGAAAAGGCACGGCGGAAAGAAGAGCTGGTAACGTCACTAGGAAATCAGGTGACGTTGTTTAATACACGTCTAACGCTCAGCTGCAGCGACTCGCCTTTCCTGACTAAGTAAATCTCTATGGGACCGGTTAAATTTCCTTATTAATTATATCACGCCTTTGAGATGAAATTAAGGCCGATGTTTGCTCCGAAGTTTCTTCGCCTCACCCCCATAAAACCCGGCAAAGACGAGACGAACCCGCGGCGTGCTTCCCAGTTCTGGGTTGACGGTGGTGTAAGGTGCGGGTTAGTATCGTCGTGCCATCCCGGCCGTGAATGATTTGCAAAATAAAGACAAACCCCCCGCCACCTGCAGCGGCATCTCCTCCAATTATCATGTGTTCGTAGCCGCTTTCCCTCCAATGAAGAGCATACCGTGTATGCGCAAACAGAGAGAGTCCTTTGATCAACTTCTCAAAAACTCTGTTGCAGAAACTCGTCGGTATCTTATTAGTCTCACGTATAAACTTGTACGATGCGCTCGTTACCGCGCCTATAATTTTTCGACCACGGAAATCGAGGAGACCTGGATGAAAAGTTTCTACAACCTGAAGAATGCACCTTCCTCGAGGACTAATCATTGCGTAACTGAATCCACGATATTTTCAACCGTTTAACAAAATAAACTTGCCTGAATTGTGATCTTCCACCCTCGCGCATCCATGCAAACGAGACAACGACGCTCCTCGTCGGGTTTTTTCCCCTCCTGCAACCATAATTCACAGATTTTTTTCACACAATGCTTACGAGGTTAGTGTGAAGTAAAAAATCTGTGTCTATAACCCCTCGCCACTAGACCAAAGACACATATATTTTCTCGTGGAAAGTGGGACAATATTGACTTGGCTAGAGTGGAGATAGGACGAAAATATGCTTCAAGGATATGTAGGAGGGTGCATTTTATATCCTTTGTGTATAAAATTTCCAGGAGCTAGAAGAATTGGCCGTTGGTTGAACGAAATTGAGCTATTCAAGCCCTGAAAAAAATTATCATAAATTTTCTAACGTTGCTTTACGAAAATCTAGTTCGTGTCACGTATAATTTTTATATCTTTTTTTTTTTTTTTTTACACCTACAACATTTCCTCGTGACTGTTGCGACAATTTGAATCAATTGTAAAAGTTATAAAAGCGTCGTCAAGATTCTTTATTTGTATGAAAAAACTGTGTCACACTGAAGAAATATATTTTACACATCACAATGACCAGAAAACGTAACGCCGACAACTATTATCTTTCTAAATGGTAACTTTTAGATCTAATATACTCCCGCTTCTTGCTCGAATAAGTATTCGATAAGTTTGCATACAATTTTCCATCGTGTGAAAAAAAAAAAAAAAAAATGAAACGATCATTTAAGGGTACACCACGAATAATTCATACCCACGTAAATCTGGCACGAATTAAACCCTGTCCACGATCCCCGCAACGCAGCGTAAAAGTAACGAAATCGGCATCCATTAACGTGCGACCTTTTCTCGGTCACGTTGCAGGTCGGACCCACGACGCGTCCTACAGCCTCTATCGCCTCGGGGAAAGACTGTCCCAGGGTGCGCGTCAGTACGTGGAAACGGGTCGTGCGGACGGTTTGGACGCGGGTGGAGACGCCCCGAACACTCTGCACTCGTTCGTCGGGCCGCCGGTGCCCCAGGGTGAGGGAACGAGCATCGGACGTGCCTTTCTCGACGGCAACCACACCCTGGTGAGCGTCATGGCGCGGATTAACCCGAGCCCGGATTGGTTCGTCGGCGTCGACTCCTTCCAGCTATGCGTCGAGGGAAATTGGGTGGACACCGTTACAGTCGAGGTAATTCTCTCGCCGATTTTCATTTCCGAAACGAATCCGAACACGCGGCGACGTAGCTACTTTATTTCCTTTTTCTTATTTTCAGCTCGATCCTCTCGACGGCGGCACCGACAACGGATTCACATTCACAGCCGCCAACTGGCCGACCCAGCCGCAAGGCGTTGCCTACAGAATCACGTCGAGGTACCCGGCGCATCCCGCGGGAAGCTTCTACTACCCGAATCTGCCCCGATTACCTCCGCTGGCCACGCTCACGTTCACCAAGGTAGTAACTGACACCAACTGTCAAACCGTCGCGTTGCTTTACGCCTGATGTGAATAAATGAGGAGAACGCACGAAACTTTGGCTCGAGATCTTCGCCAGGTTTAAAGAACGACTTTTTTTTTTTTTATTATTATTATTATTATTGTATCATACTTGAAAGAACTTTTCGGCAAGGATATATAGATATAACAGCGACTTTGCCAAACCATGGTTCGGCATTCGGTTCGAAAGGTGAAGTTGGAACATTGATACGAATTGCACCGGATGTGATTCGGCAAAGCGTGACTACACGCTGATATCGTTTCGCTTTGAAGATAGTATCGGGATATTATAGCAATCTTTCAATTCGGCACGAAAATTACTCGGGATCAGATTAATCTACAGGCTCTTGGTTCAATATCTTCGGCTTGTAATCAACAACGCGAGAGCCGCGATGGGAAACAATTTATTTGAGGAATAGTTTGTATCGAGATATCGTGGTGATAAATTGTTAGGATAGACGCGGAAGGAGCGAATCTCGGGGCGCTTATGCCGAAATCAGGATTACAAATAGCCCCAGAAGTTCGGCGAGGTTATCGGGCCAGCAATCGCGTACAGGTTACATACATATACACACACACACACACACACACACATATACGCGTGTGTAGGAAAGTTAATGAACACGGATAACGATAAAGAAGCCGCAAAGCGCGACTAGGAGGATAAATCCTGCACCTCGTTGCCGTGTGGGATATAATGAATTTCAACAGTAGCTGCAGCTTGAGCGAAAATCACGTAGAATCTGCGCGAGCAGAGTGTTTGAGGAGCCACCTTGCAGAGCTTACAGGCGAGCCGAGTTTAGCGCAGGGACGTTGGCTAACTGGGTTGCAGTAGCTGGCAGCTTCGCTGGTACATGAAAACAAATTAACAGACTGCAAGTTTCGAAGAACAGGTTCGCCGTTGCGATACAAAATAATTAATCGAATTTGTTAAGTGCAGCTTCGAGGGGCGAGAAAGAGAGAGAGAGAGAGAGAGAGCGTAGAGAGCGAGTGAATAAATGAATTCATCGAGGCCGATTCTCTCCTGTCGAGGTTATGGCTTGTTTCCGATCCTCGAAGCGCCCCCCGGAGCTTATATATACGAATCGCAGAAATCTAAGATCGTATCCAAAGGCTATTAACCTGGCGACGAGTTTTTTTCCCTCAAATCATTGGCCAAATCTCTTTCCAATTTCTTTCCAATCAACCCGTAATCCGCCTCGTACTTTTGCCCCCCGTCTTCGTCGTTCTTGAAGGACCTATCCGATCTCTGAAATATATGTAAGGTCTATCAGATTGCGACAAAAGTTTGGTAATTAAGTGGTAAGTCAAGTCGACAGCTTTTGCGCACCGACGCTACGCAGCGGGTGTATAGGTGTAGGTACGTAAGATATAACCGAAACTCCACTCGCCGGCTTAGGCCGGCGGGGAGAAGAAAAAATAAGAGAAGATGAGAAAAAGGGAGCGAGATAGATGGGTCATTAGCAAGTTGAACAAGCTCCCTGGTATAACGAAACGCCGGTTCAGCAGTCTGCCAACTCTTGCGACACGTTCTACAACGAATTTCTTTTTTTTTTTCAGAAAACACCCGATCGCAGTTGAACCTGAAAATTTATTCGCAAAAGTCAAATGACGGTAGGGCGTCGATTTTTTGTTTTTTTCTTTCTTGCCCGAGAAACAAACAAGTCAGCTTATCGGTGACTTGTCGCGTTACCGATATCGGCTGCGACTGGCTCGTCCGGACTTCGTTATCAGGTGATAACGCTGCTTATTACACCGACAGCGAAAACGCGATGAGCGGAAATCTGATGAATAAATATTGACACGAAATCGGAGCTAAGGGTGGGGAGAAATATGGGATGAGGAAATTTATTTTCGCGATACGAGATCGCTGCAGAGTTCTTACAGCTACTGCGGTCCGGGTGTAATTTGATGCGGAAGAATCCGATTATTTTCTTCTCCCGGCGGCTCTTCGATCGAGTCGAGATTATGTATCGGAACCGTGAAATACAAAGAAGGTCGTAGATATATAACGCCGGGGGAATCACGCGGCGCGGGATATCGGAATAAGAGGAAAAGTTTTCGCCTGACGAATGCCGACGGGCACTTCAATTTCCACACCGTCGAGACTGCAGGACTCGATTAATCACCCCGAGACTTTCACTCGATATCAAAAAAACCAACCTCGGTATTTCTTCGTCGAAAAGACGCCGCGGAATATAAAAGAAAGGCCCGGCTTTTTCTACGCCAACGTTTCGTACGGGTCGCGATATTTTCGCAACTTTTCCGGATAACGCCCACGACGATGTCCCATCCTTGGAAATATCGTTCGAAACACTTTGCCGGCGAACAAACAACGGCGCGAGGAAACAGCTTGAGGAACTGTTATCCTTCACCTCTGGTGCAGGTCGAGGTGTGAGCGGAAGGTCGGCTTGCGGTTGGCAAGAGGATTGAGACGGTGCAACTCCGTTGCGGTGAGGTTGGAGATCCTCAAAAGAGTCGCCAGATGCGCTCTCAGATTTATTGGTTCCCGGTCACCGGGCTGACGGGGCTCGGCAATCCTCTTATTTCACGGATTCGATTTCCCCTTTATTCGAGCCGGTCGGAACGACATGTGTCACGTCCGTTTATCTCGCTCGTATCGAACAATCCGGCATGCGGTACGAGACACTCGGTATCGTACGTACGGGTATCCGTGCCGACGGAAAAAGGGACGCTTCGCACAAGATTGGCTTCGCTCTCTTCAACCGCAAATGCGGCCAATCCGGACATCGTTCAAACGCCCCGGGCACTCGTCGTTTTCGGGTGCAACACGCGTACTTTCGAAGGACCTCGAGGTCGGGCGCAGAATTCGATCTAATCGAACCTCGGTTGCTTTGGAAAATAGATTTGACCTCAAACGACTTTTGACGTATCCGGATGGTAACTAACCCAATTGGACGAACGTCTCATTGTCGGATAAATTCACCTTATCCGGCTCTTATCTCACAGACACAACGTCAGTCTCGTTTACGTTTCATCTTCCCGTAGATGGATCTGTAAATGGACGACACTCTCGTTATTTTTCACCTTTTGAAACCCTGATGTTTAAGGAACGACGAACGTCTCGACGGCGCTCTAAGCTCAAAGCGTGTACAAGTTGGTTTCGAATCATCGATCTCTTCCCATTCTTAAATCCGCGAGACTGTTATCTGGTTTATCTGCGATCTAACGCGCGGCGTCTTGTCTCCAAGGGAGTGTGTGTATCATGTATACGTATATAAGCCAAGCCAACGCAACGCGGGGGGTTCTATACTGCACGGTTTCCGAAACCCCACAGCTTCTTCCCTTGCGGCCTCCGGCAGACCCGAGCCAGACGGCACTATTGCTTCGCTCTAATCTCACTAATCTGTACGGCGGAGATTTGGCTTCGTATCGTGACTCGACTGTATCTCCCCCGAGTCGACGGTCTTTTCGATGGCAAAACGCAGTCTCCCTGCCGAGAGCTAAAGCTCGTTTTTTCGAGGAGGAATCGAAAACTGCGAGAACCGGCCCTTAATTGGCTCGAGACCTTTATCGGTCGACGGGTCGCTTACGCGTTATACAAAAAACCAAAAAACCAAAAAACACCAGGAACGAACCGCTGTACCGTTTTCGATCTTTCGAAGCCCGATTCCGCCCCCCGGATGCTCGGCCTACGAAATGAAGAAAGAGACGGGCAGCCAGTCAGGTTTGAAAGAGCCGAGATACCGTCGCGTATCAAAAGGCGAGCCTTTTCTCCGGGGGTCACTTCTTTCATTCGCCCTATCGAGCGACCCCCGCTCTGTTTACACGTGTCCCTCTTCTTCCGGGATGATCGTTAACGGCCTAGACACGAGGTCAACCCTCGCCGACCCGTGTTTTTCCCTTTCGCGGTTCGGACATGCCCGTTTGTCAAAAATATTCGCTTGTGTGGCGCGGGCTGCAAGCTCCGCTTTAGCTTGCAGCTATCGCAGGACGATTATAGTTCGAGCCAGTCGCTGTAAGAAAGCCTGACGATGCTAGCTAATTGATAGTGCAAGGCTGATTTGACGCAGAGATTCGAATTGCCGATTATTTTATTTCAATGATTTCACAAAAAATTACCTACAATGTCTACACGAAATAACGATGAAAATTTGTTTATAATTCGTTGGCATTCGAACGAGCTGAGCAAAGGTTTGTTATTCAAATTCAATTCCCATCGAACACCGTCACCGGCTGTTCGTGTTCGGCATCCGAACCGCATAAGTTTCGAGAACGGAAACTTCAGCCGCAGATCTAATTTTACTTTATGTCTGAATCATAGAATTATTCATCCAACCTTTTTCCATTTCGTTTTATTTATGCATTACCCTTTTACACTTATCCGCGTAACTTGTTACGCACGCGGTTGCAAATTGTAGATACCTAAAAAAAACTTCGATGATATTTTTCACTTCGTATACCTATGTATAATTCAGCCTTAAACCTTCGTTGCGGATGTTAATTCACCCCGCGGTACCTCGTACACTCGTAACGTACCGATCCATTTACGCTCCGATGCACGGACTCAGATTCCTGAATCGTATCGCCAATCCGACTGTCGGGACGAATTTCGTCAAAATAATTAGCGAGGCACGGAATCAGCCGTCATTCGAGCGGTATAAGCGATCGGTCCCTCGGAACGTGTCATCTGCAGGAAACCACCGTAGGGTTCAAAAGTTCAAGGTTCACAGTGAATATCCCCGGTAAAACGTTCGGCAACATGTCTCTAATTTAAATCCATTAGTCTTCTCTCCTCCGGTTCTCTCTCTCTCTTTCTCTCTTCCCACACCGCAAGCCAACATCGAGTCTCGCACTTTTGCCCTTAAACTTTTTAACCATCGCTCACCGCGATTCGCGCCCCAAGGCAATTGAAAAAAGTGCCCCCTCTATCTCGCCCGCTTTTGCCAGACTACCGAGCTTTTCTGCATTGAAGTTTCGCGAGTGCATCATAAACGGAGTGCAGTGACCCGGGGCAACCCTCCAACCCTCGCCTAATTCGACCCGCTCAAACCGTCGTCCGTATTCACGCGTACGGTACTAGAGAGAAACGGAATTCAGCTGTTGCACGTCATCTGCAAGAAGCGTCGCCTCCTCCCTTACATATACGTATGGCTATCGGGAGGCTGGGATACGTCGAGGGTTATTTATCGCGGGGTGCAATAAAACCGGGAATACCAAGAGACCACAAATCAATCCCTACTTGTTCTATCGCAACGCGAGGTGGCTGGATGAGGATGAGGAGGAGGAGGAGGAGGAGGAGGAGGAGGAGGAGGAGGAGGAGGAGGAGGAGGAGGAGGAGGAGGAGGAGGAGGAGGAGGAGGAGGAGGAGGAGGAGGAGGAGGAGGAGGAGGAGGAGGAGGAGGAGGAGGAAAAGGTCAACGTCGTGTCGTGGAGGCGGGCCAAGTCCCGAGGATACTCGAGAGTTTCTCGGGTAGTAAATCAGTGGTAAATCCCGAGCGCATCGGACAAGCCTGGCGAAAGCGATCGGAGATCAACGACGTCTTGCAATTTTGTCAGTGAACGCAATTCCGGTCGAGTACGTGTAACGTGTATCGTTATCGGGGTAAACAATTTTAAACTAATAACACGAAATAAACTTACGTATATCGAAAAGATTTTGCCTGCGAACTTTTCTCCTTTCGTACACATGCAAAAAGTACCGGGTGCAGGGAATTAATAAATTATTTCCCGACTGTACGACACGCGCGGAAAGCGACAACTATTCCCTCCCTTTTTATACTCCCTTCGTTCGGGAGGGACAGATAAATATACTCCCACGAATATTTCAGGCGCAAATATGAAAGGTAAACCAGTTTCCCTCGTTTAATTTTTCAAAATGTCAACGTTGACGTAACGTTGGCAGATTTTACCTTATACATCTTTTCTCCGTTCCTACCCTGAATTTGCGTCGTTCTATTTTTAACTTCAAAATCACGCGGGTTTTGCGTGGACTCGAATCGTTACGAGGGAAGAAACGCGGCCAAATCATTTCAATTTCGAATATACCTGCGTAATAGGTAAAAAAAAAAAATAATTGTACGAATATTTTTTTTCTACTCTTCTCTTTTGCCATTACCGTGTACATATTTACGCATCTTCTTCACGATCCGAGACGGACTAGCAAAGAACTGCGTACACCGAGGTAGCTATAGAATTTGAAGCACGACAGCGATGACTCTTCCAATATTGTCACTCAATAAACGTCTGCATCGCGACGGAGGCAAAAATCATTTCCTTCGAGCACGAGATAAAACGTTTCTTTTCTTAAAAAAAAAAAAAAAAGTGAGGCTCAAGAGTGAGTCGTGTTTGGTTTCGATTTCTCACAGAATTCCTTTATCCCAGGGTCTTACTCGCGGGGCGTTATTTTCGTCTGTATTTTTGAAAGGATCAGAAAATTACATCGCGAAGAGAAAACAAGCGTTAAAAAACGTTCGGGCTGATAATAATTGAACGCCGGTGAATATCTCATCGATCTCTTTACCGCCAACCGTGGTTAATACTTATCTGTCCACGCCCACGTTTCGTTGGACAAAATAATAACAGCCATGCGTTTACACTCTAATGTAATATTATAATCGACCCGTTATTTTTTCATCCGTAGTCTGAAATGATTAGAAAAAAAAGAAGAAAGAAAGAAAAAAAAAAAAAAACAGGATGTTGGCAAAAAAATAAGTCTGAAGGCTTTTCTGTCTACTAAATCCCAGTGCCAGAAACGGACGCGAGCACCCTGAGACCGGAAGACACGCCGTAGAACAGCGCTGGCAGAAAAACGGGTGCCAAAAACAGAAACCACTGTAAGACTTCCGGCGCACCGTCACCCCCGTGAAAATGCGAACAAACCTGCATGCAGAGCGCAGCAGCATTGCACAGCTTTCGCCTTCCGGTTTTGTCAGTATATAACAACATTCACGGTATAACCAGCAGAGATTTTTACCCGCAGCTTTTTATTAGGTACGTTTTAAAAATTCTTTTTCATCCCTTTTAAACGGGCACGTCGCTGGCTGGGCGCAGCTTTTTATGACCAAGTAGAGTCAAAAGCAACGGTGGCAACGAATTCAAGAGTCCGGGGGGGTGAGGGAGAGGATTTAGGTGGAAAAACCGGCCGGGCGATATTACCAGCTAAAACATATGTGACGCTGCCAGACCTCTAAATTACTCCCGTACCGGGGAGTAGGAATATTAGACGACGTCGGGGCCTTTTTGTTCGCGGTTTGTTTAGCCCCTCAGGAGCCCTTGGACTCCGCCTCCGCCTCCGACCCTCCGGGTACTTTTATGGACGGAGCCACGTACTACACGCGCAAAGTATTAACATTTGCATGGGGGACGATTTTTTACCAACTTCTACTCCCCCCCATCACTTTTTTTTTTTTTTTACTTCTTATCTACCGCGCGACGGGGGGATTCGGACGAGACAATTTCTTGCCTCGCTACCTTCGAAGCCGTAGCTCACCCTGCGCTCGTCTCTCTCTCTCAAGCAAAATATCTATCTATCTATGTGCACATATATGTATATATGTGTGTATATATATATTGTATGTATATATTGTAACGTTCTATGACGTTACAAAAATTAATAACGATTCGTGAGCTTATTTAATGAGTCAAATTAAAGGCGCAAATAAAATGTTGTGAAAAAGCTTTAATAGCAGAGAACGTGTTTCTAGTTTAAACTCTGAAACAAGACTGTTTTCACAATAATGTTGGTTGACGCAGCAACCTTATTCTTTTTAAAGACATGAGAGGTTTGTAAACTTCTTTTATCTATGATGACTACTAGATCATTGAAAGGGGGTAAGACGGGTGATTTCACCCATTGTAACAATATGTGTATATACATATATTTCTCTTTCACCCCCCTTTCATCCGCTTTCCCTCTCACACTCCCGTTCTTGATGATCCTGCCTGCCCATCCGCGCGTGAATTCCGTCCTCGTCCTTGCTCCCCCGACTCTTGTTCGTCGCGACTCACAACTGATTACCGCCACGGTTACCGGAGGTAATTAATGACGGCCTGGAACACCCTATCAGAATCTTCCTCTCTCCTTTGGGGGTTGGAGTAACCGTGTATAGATATTTTCCGATCCTTAACGCCCGTCGAAAAAGAGAGAGAGAGAGAGAGAAAAGAAAACACGTCTGCGGGAGAAACTCTGCTAATTGCAAAAAATCTGGTCTAGCCCTTCTCTTCCCGGTTGGTGTTCGGATGTTGTTGTTCCTCAGGGGGATTAAGTGAAATAAAAACAAGAGAAATCGGAACGGAATTCCGCGACCCGGAAAAGACTGTTCCGCATTCCTCTATGGCGGAGAGATTTATATTTATGCTTTTTTGATTGCAAACTGCCGAATAACAGGTTACGCGATTACGAGGGTTTGTTACCCTGGTGAATTTTCTTTTCTTCTTTTCATTTTCTGAGAATAGCGACAATGGTCGACAAGTACAACGTGGAATAGTCTAATTTTACGAAATTGTTAGGCGAAACAAGGGGGCGCAGAGTGCGAGGGGCAGGATGAAATTCCTCCTCGGAAGGATGAATTGCCCGGATCTCAACCCCGCCGCGTGTGTGCAGGGAATAAGTGACTAATTTCACGTAAGAAATGCCGGAGTGACGGGTCCCTCGGGAACTGGGTATACACACGCGTTCCATTATACCTAATGCTACGGAGATACGTGCAGGGTATTAAGGTACGAACAGATTCTAGGGATGCCGCGTGTCTGTGCGGGACTCTAGATGAAAAAGAATCTGCACCGGCACCGCAGATCCATGCCCGTATCACAAAACGGCTGGCCCTTTATATTGTCCGGCTGTGTAACGTCGTCTATTGGATTACTGCGGTAACGAAAGTACAAATTTGTTTCAATTCTTTCTCCGCGACGCGACTTATTCGCTTCATCCCTAACCCTCTGCAGAAAATATGTTACAGTTACAGGTACAGAAAAGTTCAGTAAAACTGGTAACGTTAAAAAAAACAAACTGTTTGAATATTGTTGGAATTACGAAAAACGAGGTACGCTTAACCATTTTGCGCCATTGTCGATCCTTTTTTGGTTACTGCAACGCAAAATCAGTTTGTGAGGTTTACTCTACTTTTTTAGCTAAGTAAGGCTTTGACGTCAATTTATCGTTGCACAAGCATTAAATTTTCCCAACAGTCGCAAGAAAATCTAGCAAGAGCGATCGTAATGAGACAGAATAGTAACGGATACTAGACTTTCCGGTAACGGCTAGAAAACTAATTTTCATTTTCTAACTAGAACTATATTTTTCGACTGTGGTAAAAAATGAAAATAATTAAGGTGAGGCTACACCGTGTACTACACCACGCTTCATATTTTGCAACATCGTGTGTTCCAGCTCAGGGAATACACTCTCACCGAAAGATACCACGAGGACGATGTAGAGATGGAATTTGTTAGCAACGACGAACTCATGTCCCAGTCTTCGGCGGCAAGGATCATCGACCCAAATCGCGACCTCAACGAGGCCATCGCTGAGGAACGCAGGGAAATGGAACCTTACAGATACAGGTGAAAACTATCGATGCTCGTTAACTCGAACCTTCTACCCGGTTATTTTTTGGACATGATCCATGACCGATTCAACTTGGGGTCAAATGACGCGTGCGTTTGTATGATTCAGGGTATTATTTACAAAAATTCACCTGCATTTCGGTAAAATGTACCCCGAATTGCGCAAAAACAGGCAGATTGTTTTAAAATTTACCTTGAATTGCGTAACTTCACTCTAGGTTGAATTGGCCATGGGTTATTTCCACGAAATAATACAATCTAAACATAACACATCTCACAAATTGCAACCAAATTAATTCTACAAGTTGAAAGGAAGAAGAAAGATCTCTTGTTGGGTTAATTGTTGAAAAAATGGGACAAACAGTGAAAGAAAGAAAAAGAAAAGAAAAAATATTTTGTTATGTATTGTTACCGCAGCAGTGATCGCACGACTCGGTAATAATTTTCTGTATGAATAAAGAGAGAGAATAAGCGGAGAGACAGGGTGAAAGAAAGAGTGAGATAGGAGGAACTGGAAGAGGAGGGGAGGAGATGATAGGTGAGTCAGCGAGTGACCAACTGACTAAAATAAATTGAGGTAAGGCGGAGAAGGAAGAGGAAGAGTGAGGTTCGCCGGGAATCGGAGAGAAGGAGAGAGTCGCCGCTATTCAGAGAGCGAGAAAGAGAAAGAGAGAGAGAGAGAGAGAGAGAGAGAGAGAGAGGGAGAGAGATTTAGAGACGCTCTCGGAGGCAGCTAAAACGCGAAACCCCGAGACGGTTCGGGGGCGTTGGAGCCCGAAGACGACAAAAGCGGGAGATTATTGCGGCATATACCGACGTATTCGGGGAAGCGTCGAGGTATGATAATGGAATACGCGGCTCGGACCATCGCCTCGCATGAAAACAACCCTTCGCCAGCTTTTTCACCCCAGTATATTATTATTTTCGATCCAGGTACTGGACAACCGACAACAATCAGCTGGTCACCGACCTTCCGAGGGACAACAAGGAGGCCATCCTTCACAGCATAGCCTCCACTTACGCCCAGCGGGGAAAAGCACCGACTCCGACAACCGTTTCCTGGCCGCCGAGGGACGCCTTGGCCAAGACGTCGAAGGCGCCCGGATGGCCCTATTACCATACCATGTATCAGCAACAGCAGCAGCAGCAGCAGCAAAACTCGAACCTTCAAAGGATCCACTCGTTCGATAACAGCCAGCAAAAAATTAACGCCGACGATCGGAAACGGAACTCGACCCTGCTTCGACCCTGGGGAAACTTTACCACCACTGTTGACCGTGCCCATCGACTCAGAGTCAAGCACCACAGGCTACCGTCGAAGGGAAAACACCCCAGAGTTCGTAAGTGACTTTTGTTTTCTGTTTTTTCGTTCCTAAATTGCATGACGCGATTCCAGATATTTTTTTTTTTTTTTTCTCCTCTCTCTGTCTCTCTACTTTTGCAGTGAATTGGTAAAACCAAGTGCAGTCTCTACCTTCCCCTAAGCTAATTACTTGCCGTTTGTCATACACACGCATACTGCCCAATGACTCTTTTAGCCGATGTTCAATTCGACTTCAAATGATTTTCCAACTGTGCCGAGCCATTCCGATCGCATTTTATGCCTAATTAACCCTGGAGAATTTAATTTTCGCCCTACGCGACCGTGTCGCTGTTTTTTCTTTTTTTCCTTTCACCCTTCGTTTTTTTACTCAACTTTCTGAATTTTTTCCCAACCGCGCAATTAACGCAAAATGAAACATTTGCTAGTTGATTAAATTTTTTTAATTGCTGCGCGTATTAGTTCGACGCGTTGTGCCAGAACGCTGGCGGTGAAGAAGGAATAATTTTGTAATTCATGCAACGCGATCGTCGTCGTGTTCTCATTTCGATCCGCGAGTCGAATCCGCAAGGTCTGTCTACATATTATACCCGGTGATTTCTTCGTCAAGAAGGATAAATCAGCTGGCGACCCCGCAGCATAATATCCCGGGTCTTTTCCCAGCGTAACTAATTGGGTAATTAACGCTAGCTGTTTCATTAACCACGAAAAGGTGTCCCGTGCCATTTCCACCCTTTTAACCCTTTAACTGCTGAATTATAATTCAGGTTAGCGACGATCGTCGAACCGAGCCTTCCCTCCGCGCTTCCCCTTCTTCCAAATTATCCAGCAGTTAAAACCCGGCTTCGTATTCATCCCATGATCGCTGACAATTGCAGGTAAATTACGTGAGGACGTGTCGACGTGCATGAAAGAGAGAGAGAGAGAGAAAGAGAGAGAATGAAAAAACAAATCACCCCCACCAACAAATAAACCCTAGGATCGGTGTCCGCGGAATCTCGGCTGTTATGGGTAAATTTTTTATTTCAACTCCCCAGGAATGCCGAGAAACTGTAAGGTCGGCGAATGGGGACCGTGGAGCGCGTGCAGCAGGAGTTGCGGGGTCGGCGAGACGCAGAGAACGAGAAAGATCAGTGTGAAACCCCGCAGGGGAGGAACGCCCTGCCCTCCGTTGAAGGAGACGAAATGGTGCGGCAGCGCGAGTCCTTGTTCACCGGGCAGCGGGAAGCAGGTCGTCGATATATATCAGTGGTAGGGAAGGAAAATTGATAAACGAGGGAAAATCAAGGGATAGAGACCGAACGCGAGAGTACGTTATACACGTTGTAATAGAGAAAGTTTAAGAAATGAAGAAAAACTTAATAACATAGTAATTATACGTAACATATGATTATGTGACGATAAGCCAAATAATTGAAAACCAAAGATATGTGAAAGGGCGAAAGTAGCAACCATCCCCCCAACCCCCTCTGTTCTTGTATACATCTCTTTCAGCCGTGCAAGTATGTGTGTACAATTTATATATATATATATATTATTAATATTTTCAATCGCGTTAATTCGAGTAAATTTCATATTATATTACATATATATTGGACCGGAATCGCTTATTATTGCTGCAACCGTCTTGATATTCTCTTTCAATACGTTAATTCTTGGAGGGAAATTGAAGAATATTTCAGTCCTCGGAATTTCACAATCGCGTCAATCTTCCAAATTCGTATACTGCCAATACCTGTTGTCGCTGCTTTTATAATACATTATATGCAAGTCAATACGTGATGTATGAGTATATACATACATATATATATATATATATATGCGTGTATATATACATATATATATGTATATAGATGTATATACTGACGCACGACAACGAAAAATTTCTCGCCGAATCCGTCATCATTGTACCTGTTTATTTAAGAGCAAAAATCCAAAGTTTTAGCGTCAACCAAACAAACGTTAACTTTACTGTACGTAGGTAGATATGAAATTTTTCAATTGATGAGTAGAAAAAGAACATGACAAAAACCGTGGTCTACCGGGTGTATAATTTCACGAGACAATCCAAAGGTTGCAATATTATTTTTTCAATCTACGCTACATCCACATCGTATATCACACATTTCTTCTTTTCGAATTATTTAAACGAACGAACTTGATAAACGACAACGCGGTAAAAAAAAAAATAAAAGAAAAAAAACCTGTAAAACTAATATGTTCACTGCGAGAATGGTCAATATATATTTTCTGTCCAAATAGTCAAATGATAAAACAAGAAGAAAAAAAAAAAAATATGAACAAATGAATAAATGAAGTTGCATCGAACCCTCTATTTTCATGAAATAAAAAGTAAAAAAAAGAAAATAAATAAAAAAAGAAAACGAAAAAATACTACAGAATCACGACAACAGTTGTGAAATCTTATTGCCATAAATCGTGTCTAACTATATATATAATAATATATTACTATATATCTTGAAAAACCTTGGGATTAAGTATATAATATTGTATATGTATAATTTATCGAGTACAGAATATAAAGTGGGTGAAAATTTTTACAAAATATCATCAGGTACGGTTAGGTAAGTGTATTATATCGTAGAGTTACCGTTAACGATAATAACTAATTATTAATTATGAATAAAAACAAAAGCTAATGACAAAATTTGAAAATTGGAAGAATAAAAAAAAAAAAAAATCAATTAAACGTCACTTACAATTTAGTGTATAATGTATTAAATATAGATGATCATGTACTGCCCGAGACAAGGCTTGACTCTCCGCTACTGCATTCGAAATCTTGTCAAATCTCGTCCTCGAATCAGTGTTTCTGTCGCAATTTTTTTTGTCCGTAAAATACCCCGTATCCCTGGACAACATCCGAACGAAAAAAAAAAAAAAAAGAAAATAACTTTGAACAGCCCGAACGGCCGTAAAGCAAGTAAATCAGATTCCATAAAATCGACGGGAAAATGGGCCAAGCCGATGTAACGTAATTTTAAATCTAGGGTACAACGTTTTATATAATACAGATCGTGACTAAGGCTTTCAAAGGTTTGATATTTCTTTTTTCAACCTGAACAACTCGTCCGTACATATGTACTTTGTCAATCGCGTGCAATAATATACCTGCACGTTGTATGCGTATACAAGTTTTACGTGAATTATACATATAACATACATATATATATACGCGTAGGTAAACATACATAGACAATTCGGTACGATTGATCGCGATCCTGTATCGATCGCCTTAATACACGATTAGCATCAAATTTTTTTCGTTTATTTTTCTCGCGTATAAAAAAATCGTTATAGTAAAAATTCAAACCGTTAACAAACAACACTAATAATTATAATAACAACAATAATAATCGTAAATATTGGTAATACGATGTAATAAATATTAATAAACGAATAATAATAATAATAATAATAATAATAATAATTCTGTACAAGACACTGTGCATTCTATGGAATAAGAAAATTAGATTCTAGGCTTAGCGATAAGCGATATATATGTAGCGACGTGTAACATATAAGTTTATATTACATAATAAAAATCTATCCAGGAAAACGTGAGTTTTAAATAAAAGTGAAAGAAACTCGGCCGCCTTGTTAGAATATCTAATTTCAGGTATGAAACGTGCGTGCGGTAAACTGTTGAAAGAAGAATGGAGAAAAGCTTCGTCGAAGCTACACGTATAATACCGCGGGTGGGAAAATAAAGTGAGCGGGTGCAGATAAAACATGATTAGGGATGGTTAAACGCGATTAAACGATTGTTTTACTAACTCCATCCCACGCAGGCTTGAGTGCCGAATGAACGATAAGCCCAAACCCGAATCGCGAACCGCGTTTCCTCCCCTCCCTTATTCCCGAGTCCGTCGAGCGAAATATCTGGAAGGCCGGGGTTCCGACCAACACCCTGGGCATCGCTGCTCGCGGCTCGCCGCGTTTAATCATCGCCGAAACATCCCTCAGGCAGAGCGAAGCGAGCCGAAGCCAAGCGGCGCGATAACGTATCGATAACGCGCGTGTCCCGAAAATCAAAACTCTCTTTTATTAGCCCAGTTTTGAACCTCGTTAGAGGTCCCTTCGCTCTGCCCGGTTTATTTCACGCCCCTCTGACTTCGATGTTTACCCTACAGTTGTGCTCGGTGGTTGTCAAAAGGGTGCAAAAATATTCCCTCTCACCGACACCCTCCCCCCGCCTTGATCCCGACAAATGCTCGTACACGCGATAAGAGTGTAATTACGCTGCATTGCACGATGCGGGCCTGCTTTCGGGGCATTTCTGAATAATTTGGGTGTCACTTTTTTTACGGGGCATTTACACCCTCGCGCGTAAAAAATCTAGAATTCGTACACTCTCGACCGATTTTCTTCCGCCAAGGATTTTCGAGGCAGAACAGATTTTTAACTTTTCGTAATTCTTTTCAAAAGTTTATTCGCGACGAGTTAGGTATAATATGATACTTGTATACCTACACATATGTTACATATGTAAACTGAACAACGTTTCACGGGATAAAATTTCGGGCTTCGTATTCTACCCCGCGGTTTGTCATATTTGAATGCCGCCTGCGATTTTTATCGCACGGTTATACCTGCGGGACAGAAAAGGGAACATTCTCGTTTCTCTTGTTATTCAAACGAGAAAACGGTAAGCCGATAGATCTCTGCGGGTATCTATCTCTAAAGAGATTTTCCGGGTTACAATCTGAAGCTAGATGTGAGAAATTTTCTGGCCTCGAGATGACGGACTAGTTGACCAGATTTTCGGGACCTTTAGATCTGTGCTTTGTCCAATAACCACCCCCACATACACAGACGCACCTTATTCGCCGATTGAAATCTGTGGTTAATTAAATTCGTTGAGCCCCTTGTAACCCTCGCCTAGTAGCATGCCGAAGCAGGGCTCGACGATAGGAGGCCAAATGAATGTCCCCCAAAAAGCGCAGTCCCAAGTCCCAAGAGAACGGTGAAACGATAAGCTCTTCCACTTTACAATCCCTCGGAGGACCGGCCGTAATTCCTCCCAAAAATCCCCGGGCCTGATCCAAATTCGAATTATATACGGTCTTTCTCCGACGTTGCAGTACCGGCATAATAGCGGAAAGAATTTCCAAGGGGGCTCAACCGTGCAGTTTGAAATAAGAAAGTGACGACGTCGTCGTGGCGAGGAGTGAGTGGCGCACTTCAGGTTTATGGGCTGCGAAGGGGTTTAAAGGGACGGCCAAAGCTGTCCTGTGCGTAAAGTAAATTCGCCGATCGACGGGATGTCTCCACCCCCGTTCGAACCTGGCTGCTTTTGAAAAGCTCGCGGGATAGGAAAAGGAGGAAGCGAAAGGAGAGAAAAAGAATTCCTCCGAACCATTCGACATCATGTTGCGGGCGGGCTGAACCGGATAGATTGAATAGAATTGAGAGCCCCGGGATGAGGGGCGGGGGAAATTTTATCCGGCCGCGAAATGGGGATGAAAACGGGTCGAGATTATGATTGGATCCGTTTCCCTTATCCTGCGGGGCCTCCCGTCGAACCCTCCGGAGTAGTTCACCGGTGTGCGAAACCCTATTTAAATACGCGAAAACTCGCGCCCTTATTTCCACGTTATATACCGAAGGGTCGCTCAACCCGTACTTCAGCCCTGTTATCCTCCCCCCCCCCCCCCACCCCCACCCCCCTCCGTCACCTGGGACCGCCCCGTACACGGCATACAACAAACCTACCCCCCGACTCCATTTGAATAAGAAGCACATTTTAGCGAGATTAGGACAACGAAGGGGTTCCAACCCTCCGTACCCTCGGCCCTCGCTTCAACGCCACCGCTCGAATAAACCAACCGAAGAGTGAAATCGTCGTACTAACGATAAACAGGGATGAAAAACCGAACGTGCCGAATGGCCCAATTACCCGGAATTTCTAATGCCCCTCGGTGAGTCGGGCATCGAATTTATCATCCTAGAACATCCCGTGAACATTTTCGAAACCCACCCTCTCTCTTCTCTATTCAACTTTGTAGAATCGTAATTTACCAGCTACAGTAGAACGCTCGCGTTTCAGTCTGTCGACTTCTGGAGAAATCCTCAGACTCTGTTCGAAGCGACTTGGAAAGACTTGCGGTTCGGGAAACCGGGAGTGCACATTTAAATGGACATGTCCGTCTGGAGTAACAGTCTCAGTTGAGTGGAAGGAGTAGTCGCGCTTTGCGAGACCATTATTTCTCCGTTTTGAAATAGTGGGTATTGCATAATATACAGTGAGAAAGAAACGGTTTGTTCAATTTTACAGCCTTTCGGTGGAGCGCGAGGATGGCAATTTCTCGAGCGAAAAATTTGCCCAATATAATGTACGTGCAATTTAACAGGTTTATTATCATATACATTGCAGGGAAATAAGAATTGAAAGGTTTAATGTAGGCGCTCGGTTATACAATGCTCAGTCGGCAGCTATTAAGGTGTAAGAGAAATTTATGCATTTCGCGTTTTGAATATCATTTCCTGGGATAATATTTCCCCGAGTCGGAAACTCGGAAATGAAAGTGTCTGCTTGGGTGATATTTAAGTGGTACATACCACCCGGATCGAGTTTCTGTATTTCGCCCTCTTCCTCGCTTCCTCTTTCTGGGTCAGGTGTGGGTCAATTTTTCGAAACTGTTATTATACCCGCTAAGAAACCTTCTTACAAGCAAGCTCAATCCTCGGAGATCGAAAGTTACTTGTCGTGTTGTAAAATTTGACCAAGCTGAAGTTGTGAAGTAAAATGTTTCACAGACGATTTCAAATGATATCATGAATTCAATATGGCTGCCGTTTACGCGATTGCAATTCTATTTCGATTATAACATCATTTCCAGTGCACGCTATTGATCCAATCTTATTTCACGTCAAATGAAAAAGTGGTAAGCATCGTTCGAATATCCTTTGACGTTCGAAAATAGTCTAGAATTTTTAATTTCTACTAGCGAAATTTCCTCGCGTAACGTCTGCACATTTTCAACTCTGTAATTTTAACATTGAGAGTATATATTTCGGTGTTTTTATTTAGGTAAGAATTTAATAAATACAATAAATTTGCTACACACTCAAGTAAATTCGAATTCCTTTTTTGTATTTTTCTTATAAACTCTAGTAAAATCCAACATTTTCATCGTAATTTCAAGGCAAATACATAGCAATCTACGTCGCTACACCGAATTCGTAAATTTCGAACCTGATTCCGCAATTCGACAACTCTGTTGTACAATAAATGCGTGGTAAAATCAGAATAACTGTTAACAGTGTAAATCGTGAGTACGTAGCTCGACGCGGCACGTCAAATAAATGGAGTGGAAAGAAAATCGGATGCGAGGGTCGGTCGGTAGAGCCGGATACCGATATCGGCTGGAAATCCACGTTAGCGAGATATTAATTAGCAATTTAGTCAACGGGGCTGGCTAGCAGGCGGAAATCCAGTCGCCCCGGAGCGCGTATCAATCAGTTCGTATTGCCGTGAAACGCACTCTCGGAATTTGAGAGCACGTCGATGAGGAGGGTGAGGGGATGACCCCATCTCGTCCCCGTATTCGTCATCATCTCGGATCAACGCCCGGCACCGACGTATCCATAGATTTCTCGTTTCCATCGCTGATCGTCCATTTGCATCTTTATAGAGCATTATATTCCCGCGGCATGGATTTCCGAGTGCAGCCCGTATCGCACCTGCACACGTGAGACCGATTTCACTCGTAATAAAGGCGCCCGACGCATCCTCGGTATCGAATTTCACCGAGGCGAGGACGATCCGGGCTGCAGGTATAGCCATGGGGGAATTATCGTGTTACAGAAAATAACGTTGTCACCCTTCCAGCTTTCCTTTTATGCTTCGCTCGGGGAGAAAAATGATCTCGAAAGTATTACAGGTACACCGTGAGCCGATTCCGCGTCCTTGCGGTTTCTCCGCGTGTCTACAATACTCCGGGATGATTAATCAAAGACCTGGCAGAACGCGGATGTGTTATATCGTGGAAGTAGAAACAAACGAAAATCGTGTACCGTTAATAATTCTGTCAGTTATCGCACAGTTTGTATAATAATTCTTATACCCGCCGTTTCGCGCTACGTACACTTAGGGACAATCAATCTGAGACGGCCAATTTTTTACACCGGACAGTTATGTTGGCAACACGGAGAAACCTACAGCGCCATAGTCGGCCAAGCGCGAAACTAACTCAATATCAATAAACGTAACACAACCCATGACCGTCGAATCTAACCTTAGAATTGAGGTGTTAATCCAGCAAGTCATTATCTCCGCGGTATTCTAAGGTTGGATTCGACGGCCATGGGTTGTGTTACGTTTATTGAGATTGACAATAAGCTTGTTTCGCGCTCGGCCCGCTATGGCACTGTAGGTTTCTCAGAGTTGCCAACGTAACTGTCTAGTGTAAAAAATTAGCCGTCACAGATTCATTGTCCCCAAGTGTACATACCCGGGTTATCTGTACCTCTTCTACACCTACACCCGTGTAACGTGCAGGTATAATGAGAATAGTCTCGCCATTTTCATATCGTTTCAAGGGCCAAGCCTGCTCCTGCGGGTTGAATCCTTTGGATTTTGGGGTGAACCTGACACAATGGGCGGTAGGGTGAGTTACGCGTAATATCGAGGGTCGTCTATAGGCGGTGATATAGGGTCGTTGAAGCGAAAGATTGGCGAACGGAGTACGCGGTAAGTTTTTGCGGGGGCAGCTTTTATCCGCGGGCCGATATGTGTACTCGATCAAAACGCAATCTATTACCGCACTTAATCATTTTCGATTTAACTAATAGCGCGACCGATTTGTAGGTCGTAAGCCGGGTCGTCGTGAGCTGGGGGTTGAAAATCCGGGCGAAGCTCCGCGCTGCTCGAAGCCATCGAAGACGCGCGGATGCCGTAATGCGTATATAAATAGCGGACGAGTACAGGCGTGTGTGTTAACGCGTGTGTGCGTGAAAAAGAGAGAAAGGGAGAGGGGGGAGGAGGAGCTGCTTTTGTCGGGGGGTGCTGTTTGATGAATTTGGATCGCACACGCACGTCCCTGCGACGCGCAATGCGGCCTGTACGGTAGGGACCACTTTTGTGCTCGGAAATTCTCAAGTATATACAATTTATCCGGCAAAAAAATTATTGCCACAAAAATGAATTCCCCTAGAGCATGATTTCGTGGCTAGATTGGAATTGCTCTTGAAAATTTCAGCAGCTCTGACGAAAATCTGTGGGACAATTCTCAGGGTGACATTCTTATTCGAACGGTAAGCCAGTTGTTCGGTAACTCGACTTACGAGTAATATCCTGAATTATACACATATATCCCTGGGAATAAATTGAATTCTCCTTTCTAACGAAAGACATTTATTTGCGTTGCTTTGTTTGTGTAATTATAAAGGAGTACAACGTTTTTAATTTTCAGTTTCTTGGGTTGCTCGAAGACGTTGTATGCGTTCGAGAACGAAGAAAGCCGGCGGTTCGCTGAAGTACGGATTTTAGTGGGTCTCTGGAATAAGCGAGCTAGTCGGCTTGGTCCCCTTCACCAGATACCCGTCCATGACAGCCCCTAATGCTTCGTAATAAAACTCATCATATATTTATGCAGCATGCGAGACCGTAAGCAGGGTACTTTTCAGCCATTCTCAAACGAAAAGAAAGAAGTCGGTTTTACCCTCCCTTTCGTCCAGTCCTACCGTAGCGAATTTTAGTGATCGAGCACAATGGTGGAGTGGTACAGGAACTGCTGAAACTAAAAAACAGAAGCACTTTTATTGTTCGAAACGAAAGTTTTGAGGGTGGGTGTATTTCCCGCACCTTGGTACCAAGCTATTGAATATCGTTCGCGAACGTTTAATTTCGTTCTTATCACAATCGATATCGAACGATCGGCTTACGCGCGAGCAGAGCAGCATCAGAGGAGGGAGCTTAGGCAAGCTTAGGCGCAAACTCAAGGGATCTTACGAAGTAAATGAAGTTCAAGTGGAGCTCAGAGTCTGGTCCCATATCGCGTTCTTTTGTATACGTATGATTATGAATATTCTGTGTCACTGCGGGATATAAAGAGTAACGCGACTTTCGCACAATCTGTGCCCCAGCAGGACTTGACTCGGGTAATTTAAAACGGCTGCGACGCCGCCCTCGTCTATTTTCCATTCCCCCCTTTGAAAGCATTTTCACAATAACAGCAGCTAGATATGAAAAAAAGCAACTCGGCGGGTCTGCAGATATGTAATCGAAGTGATTCATCCCCTGACAACGAACATCGCGAGATTAATGCGCCAAACCAAACTCCACGATTGGCTCCCTCGGTTGGGTGCCGATTGGTTACAAACACGCAGCGGGTAAATTCCGCGGTCTTGTAACACTCGATGCAGTCATTTTATGACCAGCCAAGAGGTTTCAGCGTCCAGCACCCTCATTGTTCTGACCTCGATCAATCCGGGTAAGAATGAGAAGTCCGATGTATCGAAGGGGTGATTCGAGAGAACTTGATGCTCGAGACTCTCGCGATCAGTTCAATTGTCCGAACTTCGGAAACAGGTTTAGAATAAGGCTACGAATAAAGTTGACGATATTTCGAGATAAGAAAGACCCCGAAGCCTGCATGATGAACTTCTCGAAAAGATTTTGAACGCGTTCAAGAGTATAAGGTGTGTGAGATCGTGGAAGATGCAGCCGCGTGCCTGGTAAGTAAGCGAACGTGTAATATATATTATACGGAGGAAAGTTTTCCGAGGGAACAGAAGCTGCTGACACAATGGAGATATTGTTAGAAGAGAGACACACGCTCCTCCTTCACGTATGCTCCGTTAAACCTGCCCGGACCGAAGGTTCATAAAATTAATAACCCATAAATTTCTCAGGATATTACAGAGAAAATTACCTCGCCGTTTGTACACATATATGTATGTATATATATGTACGCGTAGCTGGCATTCACACAGCCATCTCGCATCGCCCAGCCTTTACCCTTCTAAATTGCTCGCGGTGCACGAGCTTCCTCAACCTAAGGAGCGGCATAAGTGAGAACACGGTACTTAGTACACGAGGCGATTTACGAGGCAGCTCTTACAGAACCGAGGCCCCCAAGGGGTGCCAATTAAAAGAAAAGCGAATAAGACAGGGAGGTACGGCTGCTCCTTTGGGTCAGCCCTTATACCCGTCTTTGATTATTGGCCGACGGTTGATCCTCAACTTTGGGGGCTTCCGGCTCACGGTGCTTGAGTAACAATGCGAGGAAAATTCTTGAACGAGCAAATCTTCCGCCCAGCTAAATCGAGGATTGCGTGTCTCTAACCATCCGCTGCTTGCAATTAGACCCGAACCCTCCTCCCAAAACGGCCGCTACCAAATCTCCTACGATTTATTAGGAAAAATTCAATATTCGGAAGGGTTATTATACGTCTACCTGCCACGGTGGAAAACTCGGGAGTGTGAATCAAGCCGGCTACGTTTTATCACGCGTGTAGATGTGTGGGTGAGATTTAATTTTTTAGCGATTTTTTTTTTTTTTTTCTCTTCTACTCTTTTACATCGGCAAAAAGAAGCCCGTCTTCACTCCGCTGACAATGAGATCTCCTCGAACCATTTGCCTTTCAGATCCAGAATACGCTCGGTGAGTCAATTACGATGAAAAATTGAGATAAAAAGTCTGGCATCTGCACCTCCTTCTTCACTTCCAACGAGCAAAGTGTGTGCGTGTGTGTGTATAGAAAGGTTTCATCCCATCCACCCACCTGCCTGTCTGACAGACTTGCCTGCCTTACACGGGCCATCGTGAATCCCTTTTAATTATTGATTTTAATGCGACTTTGAAGTTGCAGACGGTTACAAGTACGGTAATGGGTTTTAAGTGACCTTTATGTCGCCTATCATCCTAATGAAAATTGACTTCACTTAAAGATATTTTACACATTATTTAATGGCTATTTATAGATAATTAGAACCTCCCGCGTTGCACTGTGACCTATTTTAATTAGAGCCTCAACGTCGCGCGATATTTTTGTCCAACTGCTCAGAGGTATTTATACATCCTGTCCTCGTAAAAACTCTGGAAAAGAAACAAAAATGAAAAAATAAAACCGAGCGCAAGATCATTAATGCGGCTCATTTCTTTTCCTGCTATGACCGGCTCTGTACATCTCTAATTAATTTATCATTTTTATTATTCTTGTACTATTTTAACATAGTACGCTCTTGTTTATACCCAGCCAAAGAATGCTCTGATTGTGAGACTGAACCATCGGAAAAGTTGGGGGAAAAAAAATTAATAAAATTGCAATATTAGATCTGTGGTACATTACAAGTTTCGAAACAAAGTTTAACTTTTTCATGGTCAGTGAATTTCGCAAACGTATATCCTCCTACCTCCTAATAGATTATCATGTTTACACGCATATAGAAACTTATTTTCAAAATAATAAAATACTTACATCCTAAGTCCGCGGTATCTGAAAACTTTCGTATTCCGGAGGAATATTGAAGAATGAATGAGCGCCCGAACGGAATACGAATCAATAAGCGAATCGACGATGCGGCGGCGGCGGGATCAGCCAAGTGAAGGTACAAACAACGAACCGAGCTTATTACATCCGAACAGCAGTAGTTCAGCGTCGTTATCAAGGGTTATCAGATCCGTTAGATCTCTATCGCGTTTTCAGCTGTCCATAGCATTTGATTCACGACCGAGCGAAGAGCGTTGAAATCGTTTTCGAGGCAGTCACCGCTGTCGAACAGCGGCTGTCTAGTACCCAGAAAAATACGATCCCGACGAAGGAACACGCAACGCTTGTCGTGTCGTACTCCGTGCGCGTTACAAACTGTCGAAAAGATTCGCGTGTCTGAGAGAATCCACCGTCAAGCCGGAGCTTTCACCTCGTCTCTTCTTATCCAGCCCGCTCGAATTAGCCGGAGTTTTTCCCTCGGCCGTCGTATCGCCGTCGTCTCGGGGCCGCGCGCGTTTTTCTTCCGACCTAAGCGCGCCTCGGAGCTTTTTTTCCAAAGGGGTGAGAAGGGCTCTTTCGCGGACCCATCAAACGTCGCTCCAGCATCCGACGACCGACTCCCGCACGTCGGATTCGGCACCCTCGCAATTTCGTTCACGAGCATCAAATTTCCGCAGTGGAAGCGCCTCTTTCTACCACCCCTCGTGTGGGTTGCACCCCATCCCTTGTTATACCCACCATGGCCGAGTGAAACGCGAGTAAAGCCTTTCTCCGTGGTAACCCGGTTGTAATTTAGTTAGTAAACTGGATCCCTAGTTTCCCGGACGCGTAACGTCTCGAGATTGCTAGCCCCGATTCCACCTCATTTCGCCTCGGATCCACTCTTGCATGGAGCCTATTTTATACATCCCCGTCATCCTGCATGTGCGCCGCATCTTCTCTGCCCGTTTATATGATTGCTGTGCGGCTCAGTTACGCGAACGTGAAATGGAATTGTGCCACTGTGCGCTGGAGAACAAATGCCCTGCATTCTGAGACACATCCGTGTCTTTGGACCAGAAATATGGATGGGAGTGAACCACGGTTTCATACGTGAGCTCGGATATCTGATCGGTCGACGTCACTGGCTGAATCTTCCGTTGAGTGTGAGATTACGATATCAATTACACAGGCCTCCTATGGTTTTTCAGCGACAAAACTAAGTAGCAATTTCGATAGATATTAGGTGATAATCTATGAAAACAATATTTCAAAACTTCTGACACGTATATTTTCCATGATTTTTTTTTCTGACTTCTTAGTATATACTAGAGTTAATTTCAAATTTCTGTGTTAATTATATGCATTAATGGTAGTGTTGTTATTTCAATATTCATCTACCGTCACTGGTTGTTGTTTACGGTGATTTTGAGCATATTTAGAGCTACGTAAGTACAACAGAAAAAGATTAAACAGGAGTTTTGGAGAGAGTAAAGAAAGGTATCATAAGTCTTTTTGATTTATCTGGTCTCTTAAGTCTTATTTAAGAATAATGCTGTTTATTTTGTAACTAAGCATTCAGTTTTATATTCGTTATATTTTATTTTTTCATAAGAATTATTCAAAAGTGTGTAAATATGCATATCGTGCATGAAAATAAATCTCTATGTGCTGTGAAGAAACTAGCGCTATATTTTAATTCAACATACCTAAATACATAAAAAAAACGCATTATTATTTTAATGTAAATTAAAATTTATATTTCGCAGGCTTGTGTTATCTATTCCTGCCGTGGTCTGCTTTGAAGATAAGAAGTGCTTGATCGTTCTCAAATGCTGAATGCGACCTTCACGCAGCTGAAATGGAAATGCAAGCGTGTCGGTAGCGACCGTGTTAATTTCATATCGCCGTGTGTAAATTCGTCTACAAAAATACCCTGTGCAAAGATTTCTTATGTAATTTAAGCCAAGTTTTCAGTTGATGTTTCCTACATTTTTAAGCCAATTAGTTATTTGGATGCAAGAATTGTACTGTGTGTGTGTGTGTGTATGTGGATTTTCAATATGAAACAAACAGCATTCTTCAATAAAGGAAAATTTCTTGAAATACAATAAAGATCCCATTTCTTTTCCCGAAAAGTAACTTGAATGAACTTGAGAAAAATTGACGAGCTTTATTCCGCGCCCAAGAAACGTTGAGCTTAACGATCTTGAATATAAGCTTCATGATATATGGTTGTAGATTGAATATAAATGTTAACACCTAGTCATTAGAATGCCGGTGTTCAGCTCAGTTGTTAGACCATGACAGTGACTGTGGGCGAGTACTTGAGCGGAATCGAACATATTTCATCCAGTCAAGTAGAGCGGAAGAATTAAGAAAATGCACGAATCACATGGACCTCGGGTGCAATTTTAATTCGGTAAAGTGCTGTCTAGTGGATATTGAGTTTACAAGGTACAAGTTGAAATGAATGCTGTAGAAAAAGCTAAGAGAAAAGGGAAAAATAAGAAAATCTATAGAATGCCTTCATCTGGCCCTACATACAGCTTCAATTTGCGGTTGCCTTTATATACTTTCGACTACGGCGTATTTCGGCCCTCTCTTACTTCCTCTTTCTATACCTACGTAATCTCTCATACCCCCGGTCGACTTTCTTTCTTTTTGGCAAACTGCGTGTCTCAAGAACTCTCCCTGTCGCCTTTGTACTACACGCGGAACCCTTCTCGTCAAGGAAACTAGGCCTGGGTTCAGTACATACACTCTGCACCATTAGTCCGACTGTCTCATCGGCAGTGGAATCGACAAGATCCAGCAAGAGACGACGATTCGGTTGCAGAAAAATTTGCGTACGTACATAGAAACTCGGAGATTTTGGCAATGAGCATTGATTGAACAACGACGCGAAGTAAATGATACAAGGTGCGAATCTACCATGTACGTAACTCGTCACGAAATTTGTCGAACAAGGGCCGATGTGCTATGGAACAAAACGAAACTAAGCTAGCTGTAAAATTACTTTATGCACAACTCAACTGCTGTTGGGCCTAGGCTCTTTTCGCTGCGTTTTCTGAGTTCTTGGGAGTCCGACTAGTCAGGAGAGGGTCATACAAATCGAATCTGAGACCGAAAATTTTTGGCCAAAAAATTAAAAAAAAGTAAGGCCTTTGCATTTTTTGCATTTTGGGCGAAAATTTTCGCGATTTTAAAAAATGCTGGAATAAATTGATTGTAGCACTGATCGGACGTAATTTTGCGAGGGAAATCGATTGGGCGCAGTCCCAATACGCTGCGATAAGCGCATCAGAAGTTACAGCCAGAAAACCAGAACCTGAATTTTCGACATTTTTCAGCAGGTGCTTTTTCGCTCGCCATTTCTCTCCTGTTGGTCCTACGCTCTTTCAGCTCCGATTTCTGAGTTCCTGAGGGTCCGATTGGTCAGATAAGGGTCGTTTAAATCGAATCTGAGACCAAAAGTTTTTTACCTAAAAAAAAAGTAAGGCTAACCCCTTTCCAATTTTGGCAAAAATTTTCGCGATTTTGAAAAGTGCTGGAATCAATTAATTGTAGCACTGATCGGACGTAATTTTGCGAGAGAAATCGATTGGGCGCAGTCCCAATACGCTGCGATTAGCGCATCAGAAGTTACAGCCAAAAAACATGAACCTGAATTTTCGACATTTTTCAGCAGGTGCTTTTTCGCTCGCCATTTCTCTCCTGTTGGTCCTGCGCTCTTTTCGCTCCAATTTCTGAGTTCCTGAGGGTCCCATTGGTCAGATAAGGGTCGTTTGAATCGAATCTGAGACCAAAAGTTTTTTGCCAAAAAAGAAAGTAAGGCTAACCCCTTTGCATTTTTGGCGAAAATTTTCGCGAATTTGAAAAGTGCTAGAATAAATTCTTTTATGCACTATTCTGACGTAGTTTTGCCGGAGGAAACGATTGAGCGCAGTCCCAATACGCTGCGAGCAACGTATAAAAAGTTACAGCCGAAAAACGAGAACCTGGATTTTCGACATTTTTCAGCAGGTGCTTTTTCCTTTCTAACTTCTCTCCTGTTGATCCCACGCTCTTTTCGCTGCGATTTCTGAGTTCCTGAGGGTCCAATTGGTCAGATAAGGGTCGTTTAAATCGAATCTGGGACCAAAAGTTTTTTGCCAAAAAAAAAAGTAAGGCTAACCCCTTACCATTTTTGGCGAAAATTTTCACGATTTTAAAAAGCGCTGGAATCAATTAATTGTAGCACTGATCGGACGTAATTTTGCGAGAGAAATCGATTGAGCGCAGTCCCAATACGCTGCGAGCAACGTATAAAAAGTTACAGCCGAAAAACGAGAACCTGGATTTTCGACATTTTTCAGCACGTGCTTTTTCGCTCGCCATTTCTCTCCTGTTGGTCCTACGCTCTTTTCGCTGCGATTTCTGAGTTCCTGAGGGTCCAATTGGTCAGATGAGGGTCGTTTAAATCGAATCTGGGACCAAAAGTTTTTTGCCAAAAAAAAAAGTAAGGCTAACCCCTTTCCATTTTTGGCGAAAATTTTCGCGATTTTGAAAAATGCTGGAATCAATTAATTGTAGCACTGATCGGACGTAATTTTGCGAGAGAAATCGATTGGGCGCAGTCCCAATACGCTGCGAGCAACGTATAAAAAGTTACAGCCGAAAAACGAGAACCTGGATTTTCGACATTTTTCAGCACGTGCTTTTTCGCTCGCCATTTCTCTCCTGTTGGTCCTACGCTCTTTTCGCTGCGATTTCTGAGTTCCTGAGGGTCCAATTGGTCAGATAAGGGTCGTTTAAATCGAATCTGGGACCAAAAGTTTTTTGCCAAAAAAAAAAGTAAGGCTAACCCCTTTCCATTTTTGGCGAAAATTTTCGCGATTTTGAAAAGTGCTGGAATCAATTAATTGTAGCACTGATCGGACGTAATTTTGCGAGAGAAATCGATTGGGCGCAGTCCCAATACGCTGCGATTAGCGCATCAGAAGTTACAGCCAAAAAACCTGAACCTGAATTTTCGACATTTTTCAGCAGGTGCTTTTTCGCTCGCCATTTCTCTCCTGTTGGTCCTGCGCTCTTTTCGCTCCGATTTCTGAGTTCCTGAGGGTCCCATTGGTCAGATAAGGGTCGTTTGAATCGAATCTGAGACCAAAAGTTTTTTGCCAAAAAAAAAAGTAAGGCTAACCCCTTTGCATTTTTGGGGAAAATTTTCGCGAATTTGAAAAGTGCTGGAATAAATTCTTTTATGCACTATTCTGACGTAGTTTTGCCGGAGGAAACGATTGGTCGCAGTCCCAATACGCTGCGAGCAACGTATAAAAAGTTACAGCCGAAAAACGAGAACCTGGATTTTCGACATTTTTCAGCAGGTGCTTTTTCCTTTCTAACTTCTCTCCTGTTGATCCCACGCTCTTTTCGCTGCGATTTCTGAGTTCCTGAGGGTCCAATTGGTCAGATAAGGGTCGTTTAAATCGAATCTGGGACCAAAAGTTTTTTGCCAAAAAAAAAAGTAAGGCTAACCCCTTTGCATTTTTGGCGAAAATTTTCGCGATTTTGAAAAGTGCTGGAATCAATTAGCTGTAGCACTGATCGGACGTAATTTTGCGAGAGAAATCGATTGGTCGCAGTCACAATACGCTGCGAGCAACGTATAAAAAGTTACAGCCGAAAAACGAGAACCTGGATTTTCGACATTTTTCAGCACGTGCTTTTTCGCTCGCCATTTCTCTCCTGTTGGTCCTACGCTCTTTTCGCTGCGATTTCTGAGTTCCTGAGGGTCCAATTGGTCAGATGAGGGTCGTTTAAATCGAATCTGGGACCAAAAGTTTTTTGCCAAAAAAAAAAGTAAGGCTAACCCCTTTCCATTTTTGGCGAAAATTTTCGCGATTTTGAAAAGTGCTGGAATCAATTAATTGTAGCACTGATCGGACGTAATTTTGCGAGAGAAATCGATTGGGCGCAGTCCCAATACGCTGCGATTAGCGCATCAGAAGTTACAGCCAAAAAACCTGAACCTGAATTTTCGACATTTTTCAGCAGGTGCTTTTTCGCTCGCCATTTCTCTCCTGTTGGTCCTGCGCTCTTTTCGCTCCGATTTCTGAGTTCCTGAGGGTCCCATTGGTCAGATAAGGGTCGTTTGAATCGAATCTGAGACCAAAAGTTTTTTGCCAAAAAAAAAAGTAAGGCTAACCCCTTTGCATTTTTGGGGAAAATTTTCGCGAATTTGAAAAGTGCTGGAATAAATTCTTTTATGCACTATTCTGACGTAGTTTTGCCGGAGGAAACGATTGGTCGCAGTCCCAATACGCTGCGAGCAACGTATAAAAAGTTACAGCCGAAAAACGAGAACCTGGATTTTCGACATTTTTCAGCAGGTGCTTTTTCCTTTCTAACTTCTCTCCTGTTGATCCCACGCTCTTTTCGCTGCGATTTCTGAGTTCCTGAGGGTCCAATTGGTCAGATAAGGGTCGTTTAAATCGAATCTGGGACCAAAAGTTTTTTGCCAAAAAAAAAAGTAAGGCTAACCCCTTTGCATTTTTGGCGAAAATTTTCGCGATTTTGAAAAGTGCTGGAATCAATTAGCTGTAGCACTGATCGGACGTAATTTTGCGAGAGAAATCGATTGGTCGCAGTCACAATACGCTGCGAGCAACGTATAAAAAGTTACAGCCGAAAAACGAGAACCTGGATTTTCGACATTTTTCAGCACGTGCTTTTTCGCTCGCCATTTCTCTCCTGTTGGTCCTACGCTCTTTTCGCTGCGATTTCTGAGTTCCTGAGGGTCCAATTGGTCAGATGAGGGTCGTTTAAATCGAATCTGGGACCAAAAGTTTTTTGCCAAAAAAAAAAGTAAGGCTAACCCCTTTCCATTTTTGGCGAAAATTTTCGCGATTTTGAAAAGTGCTGGAATCAATTAATTGTAGCACTGATCGGACGTAATTTTGCGAGAGAAATCGATTGGGCGCAGTCCCAATACGCTGCGATTAGCGCATCAGAAGTTACAGCCAAAAAACCTGAACCTGAATTTTCGACATTTTTCAGCAGGTGCTTTTTCGCTCGCCATTTCTCTCCTGTTGGTCCTGCGCTCTTTTCGCTCCGATTTCTGAGTTCCTGAGGGTCCCATTGGTCAGATAAGGGTCGTTTGAATCGAATCTGAGACCAAAAGTTTTTTGCCAAAAAAAAAAGTAAGGCTAACCCCTTTGCATTTTTGGGGAAAATTTTCGCGAATTTGAAAAGTGCTGGAATAAATTCTTTTATGCACTATTCTGACGTAGTTTTGCCGGAGGAAACGATTGGTCGCAGTCCCAATACGCTGCGAGCAACGTATAAAAAGTTACAGCCGAAAAACGAGAACCTGGATTTTCGACATTTTTCAGCAGGTGCTTTTTCCTTTCTAACTTCTCTCCTGTTGATCCCACGCTCTTTTCGCTGCGATTTCTGAGTTCCTGAGGGTCCAATTGGTCAGATAAGGGTCGTTTAAATCGAATCTGGGACCAAAAGTTTTTTGCCAAAAAAAAAAGTAAGGCTAACCCCTTACCATTTTTGGCGAAAATTTTCACGATTTTAAAAAGCGCTGGAATCAATTAATTGTAGCACTGATCGGACGTAATTTTGCGAGAGAAATCGATTGAGCGCAGTCCCAATACGCTGCGAGCAACGTATAAAAAGTTACAGCCGAAAAACGAGAACCTGGATTTTCGACATTTTTCAGCACGTGCTTTTTCGCTCGCCATTTCTCTCCTGTTGGTCCTACGCTCTTTTCGCTGCGATTTCTGAGTTCCTGAGGGTCCAATTGGTCAGATAAGGGTCGTTTAAATCGAATCTGGGACCAAAAGTTTTTTGCCAAAAAAAAAAGTAAGGCTAACCCCTTTCCATTTTTGGCGAAAATTTTCGCGATTTTGAAAAATGCTGGAATCAATTAATTGTAGCACTGATCGGACGTAATTTTGCGAGAGAAATCGATTGGGCGCAGTCCCAATACGCTGCGAGCAACGTATAAAAAGTTACAGCCGAAAAACGAGAACCTGGATTTTCGACATTTTTCAGCACGTGCTTTTTCGCTCGCCATTTCTCTCCTGTTGGTCCTACGCTCTTTTCGCTGCGATTTCTGAGTTCCTGAGGGTCCAATTGGTCAGATAAGGGTCGTTTAAATCGAATCTGGGACCAAAAGTTTTTTGCCAAAAAAAAAAGTAAGGCTAACCCCTTTCCATTTTTGGCGAAAATTTTCGCGATTTTGAAAAGTGCTGGAATCAATTAATTGTAGCACTGATCGGACGTAATTTTGCGAGAGAAATCGATTGGGCGCAGTCCCAATACGCTGCGATTAGCGCATCAGAAGTTACAGCCAAAAAACCTGAACCTGAATTTTCGACATTTTTCAGCAGGTGCTTTTTCGCTCGCCATTTCTCTCCTGTTGGTCCTGCGCTCTTTTCGCTCCGATTTCTGAGTTCCTGAGGGTCCCATTGGTCAGATAAGGGTCGTTTGAATCGAATCTGAGACCAAAAGTTTTTTGCCAAAAAAAAAAGTAAGGCTAACCCCTTTGCATTTTTGGGGAAAATTTTCGCGAATTTGAAAAGTGCTGGAATAAATTCTTTTATGCACTATTCTGACGTAGTTTTGCCGGAGGAAACGATTGGTCGCAGTCCCAATACGCTGCGAGCAACGTATAAAAAGTTACAGCCGAAAAACGAGAACCTGGATTTTCGACATTTTTCAGCAGGTGCTTTTTCCTTTCTAACTTCTCTCCTGTTGATCCCACGCTCTTTTCGCTGCGATTTCTGAGTTCCTGAGGGTCCAATTGGTCAGATAAGGGTCGTTTAAATCGAATCTGGGACCAAAAGTTTTTTGCCAAAAAAAAAAGTAAGGCTAACCCCTTTGCATTTTTGGCGAAAATTTTCGCGATTTTGAAAAGTGCTGGAATCAATTAGCTGTAGCACTGATCGGACGTAATTTTGCGAGAGAAATCGATTGGTCGCAGTCACAATACGCTGCGAGCAACGTATAAAAAGTTACAGCCGAAAAACGAGAACCTGGATTTTCGACATTTTTCAGCACGTGCTTTTTCGCTCGCCATTTCTCTCCTGTTGGTCCTACGCTCTTTTCGCTGCGATTTCTGAGTTCCTGAGGGTCCAATTGGTCAGATGAGGGTCGTTTAAATCGAATCTGGGACCAAAAGTTTTTTGCCAAAAAAAAAAGTAAGGCTAACCCCTTTCCATTTTTGGCGAAAATTTTCGCGATTTTGAAAAGTGCTGGAATCAATTAATTGTAGCACTGATCGGACGTAATTTTGCGAGAAAAATCGATTGGGCGCAGTCCCAATACGCTGCGATTAGCGCATCAGAAGTTACAGCCAAAAAACCTGAACCTGAATTTTCGACATTTTTCAGCAGGTGCTTTTTCGCTCGCCATTTCTCTCCTGTTGGTCCTACGCTCTTTTCGCTGCGATTTCTGAGTTCCTGAGGGTCCAATTGGTGAGATAAGGGTCGTTTAAATCGAATCTGAGACCAAAAGTTTTCTGCCAAAAAAAAAAGTAAGGCCCTTACCATTTTTGGCGAAAATTTTCGCGATTTTGAAAAGTGCTGGAATCAATTAATTGTAGCACCGATCGGACGTAATTTTGCGAGAGAAACCGATTGGGCGCAGTCCCAATACGCTGCGAGCATCGTTTAAAAAGTTACAGCCGAAAAACGAGAACCTGGATTTTCGACATTTTTCAGCAGGTGCTTTTTCCTTCGTAACTTCTCTCCTGTTGGTCCTACGCTCTTTTCGCTGCGATTTCTGAGTTCCTGAGGGTCCAATTGGTCAGATAAGGGTCGTTTAAATCGAACCTAAGACCAAAAGTTTTTTGCCAAAAAAAAAAGTAAGGCTAACCCCTTACCATTTTTGGCGAAAATTTTCACGATTTTGAAAAGCGCTGGAATCAATTAATTGTAGCACTGATCGGACGTAATTTTGCGAGAGAAATCGATTGGGCGCAGTCCCAATACGCTGCGAGCAACGTATAAAAAGTTACAGCCGAAAAACGAGAACCTGGATTTTCGACATTTTTCAGCAGGTGCTTTTTCCTTCGTAACTTCTCTCCTGTTGATCCCACGCTCTTCTCGCTGCGATTTCTGAGTTCCTGAGGGTCCAATTGGTCAGATAAGGGTCGTTTAAATCGAATCTGGGACCAAAAGTTTTTTGCCAAAAAAAAAAGTAAGGCTAACCCCTTTGCATTTTGGGCGAAAATTTTCGCGATTTTGAAAAGTGCTGGAATCAATTAATTGTAGCACTGATCAGACGTAATTTTGCGAGAGAAATCGATTGGGCGCAGTCCCAATACGCTGCGAGCAACGTATAAAAAGTTACAGCCGAAAAACGAGAACATGGATTTTCGACATTTTTCAGCACGTGCTTTTTCGCTCGCCATTTCTCTCCTGTTGGTCCTACGCTCTTTTCGCTGCGATTTCTGAGTTCCTGAATGTCCAATTGGTCAGATAAGGGTCGTTTAAATCGAATCTGGGACCAAAAGTTTTTTGCCAAAAAAAAAAGTAAGGCTAACCCCTTTGCATTTTTGGCGAAAATTTTCGCGATTTTGAAAAGTGCTGGAATCAATTAGCTGTAGCACTGATCGGACGTAATTTTGCGAGAGAAATCGATTGGTCGCAGTCACAATACGCTGCGAGCAACGTATAAAAAGTTACAGCCGAAAAACGAGAACCTGGATTTTCGACATTTTTCAGCACGTGCTTTTTCGCTCGCCATTTCTCTCCTGTTGGTCCTACGCTCTTTTCGCTGCGATTTCTGAGTTCCTGAGGGTCCAATTGGTCAGATGAGGGTCGTTTGAATCGAATCTGGGACCAAAAGTATTTTGCCAAAAAAAAAAGTAAGGCTAACCCCTTTCCATTTTTGGCGAAAATTTTCGCGATTTTGAAAAGTGCTGGAATCAATTAATTGTAGCACTGATCGGACGTAATTTTGCGAGAGAAATCGATTGGGCGCAGTCCCAATACGCTGCGATTAGCGCATCAGAAGTTACAGCCAAAAAACCTGAACCTGAATTTTCGACATTTTTCAGCAGGTGCTTTTTCGCTCGCCATTTCTCTCCTGTTGGTCCTGCGCTCTTTTCGCTCCGATTTCTGAGTTCCTGAGGGTCCCATTGGTCAGATAAGGGTCGTTTGAATCGAATCTGAGACCAAAAGTTTTTTGCCAAAAAAAAAAGTAAGGCTAACCCCTTTGCATTTTTGGGGAAAATTTTCGCGAATTTGAAAAGTGCTGGAATAAATTCTTTTATGCACTATTCTGACGTAGTTTTGCCGGAGGAAACGATTGGTCGCAGTCCCAATACGCTGCGAGCAACGTATAAAAAGTTACAGCCGAAAAACGAGAACCTGGATTTTCGACATTTTTCAGCAGGTGCTTTTTCCTTTCTAACTTCTCTCCTGTTGATCCCACGCTCTTTTCGCTGCGATTTCTGAGTTCCTGAGGGTCCAATTGGTCAGATAAGGGTCGTTTAAATCGAATCTGGGACCAAAAGTTTTTTGCCAAAAAAAAAAGTAAGGCTAACCCCTTTCCATTTTTGGCGAAAATTTCGCGATTTTGAAAAGTGCTGGAATCAATTGATTGTAGCACCGATCGGACGTAATTTTGCGAGAGAAACCGATTGGGCGCAGTCCCAATACGCTGCGAGCATCGTATAAAAAGTTACAGCCGAAAAACGAGAACCTGGATTTTCGACATTTTTCAGCAGGTGCTTTTTCCTTCGTAACTTCTCTCCTGTTGATCCCACGCTCTTTTCGCTGCGATTTCTGAGTTCCTGAGGGTCCAATTGGTCAGATAAGGGTCGTTTAAATCGAATCTGGGACCAAAAGTTTTTTGCCAAAAAAAAAGTAAGGCTAACCCCTTTCCATTTTTGGCGAAAATTTTTGCGATTTTGGAAAGTGCTGGAATCAATTAATTGTAGCACCGATCGGACGTAATTTTGCGAGAGAAACCGATTGGGCGCAGTCCCAATACGCTGCGAGCATCGTATAAAAAGTTACAGCCGAAAAACGAGAACCTGGATTTTCGACATTTTTCAGCAGGTGCTTTTTCGCTCGCCATTTCTCTCCTGTTGGTCCTACGCTCTTTTCGCTGCGATTTCTGAGTTCCTGAGGGTCCAATTGGTGAGATAAGGGTCGTTTAAATCGAATCTGAGACCAAAAGTTTTCTGCCAAAAAAAAAAGTAAGGCCCTTACCATTTTTGGCGAAAATTTTCGCGATTTTGAAAAGTGCTGGAATCAATTAATTGTAGCACCGATCGGACGTAATTTTGCGAGAGAAACCGATTGGGCGCAGTCCCAATACGCTGCGAGCATCGTTTAAAAAGTTACAGCCGAAAAACGAGAACCTGGATTTTCGACATTTTTCAGCAGGTGCTTTTTCGCTCGCCATTTCTCTCCTGTTGGTCCTACGCTCTTTTCGCTGCGATTTCTGAGTTCCTGAGGGTCCAATTGGTGAGATAAGGGTCGTTTCAATCGAATCTGAGACCAAAAGTTTTCTGGCAAAAAAAAAAGTAAGGCTAACCCCTTTCCATTTTTGGCGAAAATTTTCGCGATTTTGAAAAGTGCTGGAATCAATTAATTGTAGCACTGATCGGACGTAATTTTGCGAGAGAAAGCGATTGGGCGCAGTCCCAATACGCTGCGAGCATCGTATAAAAAGTTACAGCCGAAAAACGAGAACCTGGATTTTCGACATTTTTCAGCAGGTGCTTTTTCCTTCGTAACTTCTCTCCTGTTGATCCCACGCTCTTTTCGCTGCGATTTCTGAGTTCCTGAGGGTCCAATTGGTCAGATAAGGGTCGTTCAAATCGAATCTGGGACCAAAAGTTTTTTGCCAAAAAAAAAAGTAAGGCTAACCCCTTTGCAATTTTGGCGAAAATTTTCGCGATTTTGAAAAGTACTGGAATCAATTAGCTGTAGCACTGATCGGACGTAATTTTGCGAGAGAAATCGATTGGTCGCAGTACCAATACGCTGCGAGCAACGTATAAAAAGTTACAGCCGAAAAACGAGAACCTGGATTTTCGACATTTTTCAGCAGGTGCTTTTTCGCTCGCCATTTCTCTCCTGTTGGTCCTACGCTCTTTTCGCTGCGATTTCTGAGTTCCTGAGGGTCCAATTGGTGAGATAAGGGTCGTTTAAATCGAATCTGAGACCAAAAGTTTTCTGCCAAAAAAAAAAGTAAGGCTAACCCCTTTCCATTTTTGGCGAAAATTTTCGCGATTTTGAAAAGTGCTGGAATCAATTAATTGTAGCACTGATCGGACGTAATTTTGCGAGAGAAATCGATTGAGCGCAGTCCCAAAACGCTGCGAGCAACGTATAAAAAGTTACAGCCGAAAAACGAGAACCTGGATTTTCGACATTTTTCAGCAGGTGCTTTTTCCTTCGTAACTTCTCTCCTGTTGATCCCACGCTCTTTTCGCTGCGATTTCTGAGTTCCTGAGGGTCCAATTGGTCAGATAAGGGTCGTTCAAATCGAATCTGGGACCAAAAGTTTTTTGCCAAAAAAAAAAGTAAGGCTAACCCCTTTGCATTTTTGGCGAAAATTTTCGCGATTTTGAAAAGTACTGGAATCAATTAGCTATAGCACTGATCGGACGTAATTTTGCGAGAGAAATCGATTGGTCGCAGTCCCAATACGCTGCGAGCAACGTATAAAAAGTTACAGCCGAAAAACGAGAACCTGGATTTTCGACATTTTTCAGCAGGTGCTTTTTCGCTCGCCATTTCTCTCCTGTTGGTCCTACGCTCTTTTCGCTGCGATTTCTGAGTTCCTGAGGGTCCAAATGGTGAGATAAGGGTCGTTTAAATCGAATCTGAGACCAAAAGTTTTCTGCCAAAAAAAAAAGTAAGGCTAACCCCTTTCCATTTTTGGCGAAAATTTTCGCGATTTTGAAAAGTGCTGGAATCAATTAACTGTAGCACCGATCGGACGTAATTTTGCGAGAGAAACCGATTGGGCGCAGTCCCAATACGCTGCGAGCATCGTTTAAAAAGTTACAGCCGAAAAACGAGAACCTGGATTTTCGACATTTTTCAGCAGGTGCTTTTTCCTTCGTAACTTCTCTCCTGTTGGTCCTACGCTCTTTTCGCTGCGATTTCTGAGTTCCTGAGGGTCCAATTGGTCAGATAAGGGTCGTTTAAATCGAACCTAAGACCAAAAGTTTTTTGCCAAAAAAAAAAGTAAGGCTAACCCCTTTCCATTTTTGGCGAAAATTTTCGCAATTTTGAAAAGTGCAGGAATCAATTAATTGTAGCACTGATCGGACGTAATTTCGCGAGAGAAATCGATTGGGCGCAGTCCCAATACGCTGCGATCAACGCATAAAAAGTTGCAGCCAAAAAACGAGAACCTGTGTTTTCGACATTTTTCAGCAGGTGCTTTTTCCTTCGTAACTTCTCTCCTGTTGATCCCACGCTCTTTTCGCCGCGTTTTCTGAGTTCCTGGGGGTTCCATTAGTCCAGAAATGGTCATGGAAATCAATTCTGAGACGAACAGTTTTAGGCGCGAAAAAAAGGAAGCTTTGTGCTATGCATAAATTTTTCAAGGATACGTGATACGGACCATAAGAAACACCGAAATCCTGTGAGTCACAAAGTTTTACAGCTTGCATAAATAGCGACACCAATATCTCGCGTCATGGTGCGCTGATAATATGACATTAGCCGGCGCAACATATTGGAACCCGTACCCGAAATCCACAATACCAGTTGGAGGACATCGACCAACCCTTGTCCCGGTACTGCACGCCTATGGAAATAACGGGATACCGACGGCAGATACGCAATTTCGACTGTTTTTACTTGATGTCGATAAAACCCGCGCAAATTTCTCGCGGATGCATATTGCATCACCTCGTTCGACCGTGCTTAGGGCGCGGGCGGGGGCGTATGACGTCAGAACCAGGAACACATCCACGGCGATGGAAATTCACCCCTGAGCTGAGCTTTCGCGTAGTTGTCTAGGCGGATAGGAGATAGGCGTAGGGAGTGGTAGTTTGTAGTCGAGAACCGGAATTTAGCAAAGTAAACGAATATTCATTACTAATTTTAATAGTCAGCCATGAATTGACCCGACTTAACCGTATAATATACCGTAACATATTCCAGTAGAAGAAGACCGATTGGAAAGCAGAGCAACACGTACCGTCATAATTATAATAACAACGTCAAAATTCTGCAACGTCACGGAGTTCTGTTTATCACCAAAACATGCTAGCCGTCACGATTAATTTGTGTGAGAGTAATTTACACAACGGTGTATTCAAGTACGGAGGGTTCGAAGTCCTGTTTACCGGCAGATACTACGAAAGCGCAATACTCGGTACTGTATACACAGGTACTTTACAGTTTGGACAATGAATGTTATATTTCCGCTGTATTAATCATTGTTCAAGACTGCTGATCGCTGGTATCATTTTAACGCGTTTTTTACTTTCTCAATTTTAACTCAATATAAATGCACATATTTTTTGTGCAATTGATAATATATTCATGACGCTGGCTTACATGCAGTTTTTCTGTTTTAGATATTCTTCAAATTGTATTGGAGAATGCTGGATGCCAATAGCTTCAAGATGCCGGACTGAATTTAAAAGAGGGTGAACAGAGGGAGTGAGAGAGGAACATAAAGAAGAAGGAAAATTTAATGAGAAATTAGCGACAGAGTAGTTTATTAGAAAAGCATATAATGAGCCACGCTCAGCAACATGTATTGGCTAGTGCGATAGTACTGGCCCTGATAGTGGTCCTGGGAATTCACGTCTTCCTGTTTCCCATGTATTCGTCAAACCCTCGCATAAGGAGGATAAAGTTTTCTGAGTATGAGCAGCCTTTGTGCCACACAAATCTGAAGAACGTTCGTATTCCTGTTGAGTGGAAGAACCAATGCCCCAAGTATGGAATCGTATCGGCTGTACAAGCAGGAAGACTGGGAAATCAAATATGGGAATACGCCTCTGTCTGGGCCATAGCCAGAAGAACTGGCCTCGAAGCATTCATGCCAAGATGTATTCTCAAAACTCTTGAAGAACACTTTGAGCACCTCAGCATACCTCCGTTAAGCTACATTGGTCAATGCACTTTAGATGGCGGCCAAGTCGTGAATTCATTAGATCAGTGGAACAGTACCGAACAAAGTATTATATTACCAAAGTAAGCTCGAGTGTAAAACTAGTACTTGGTGGAAAATCATCGTTTTATGTACTCCAAATGAATTTTCTAAACGTATTTCGAACTGAACTTCTTTTCATCTGTTAGAAGAAATGCTACTGACTTCTTTCAAAAAAAACTGTTCAAACTCACCTGAGATTTTTCTAGGTACGCTGCACACTGGTCAATCGTGCTCGACTGGCTGGAAGATGTCCGCCGAGAATTTACTTTCAAACCCAAACTTCGTATGAATGCTGAGATCGTGCTGAAAGAAGCTGCGCAACAACATAATTTGTCTGATCCAACGTTTGTTGGTATCCATGTAAGGAGAACGGACTATATAGATTATTTATGGAAGACACGAAAGGTTCGTGCAGCACCGGTAAGTTTTTATCATGCTGCAATGGACCATTATGAGAGAAAGTATAGGAATGTCGTGTTTATTGTGGCCAGCGATAATATTGGCTGGTGCAAGTATAATCTGAAAAGAAAGAAAAGCAAGATCAATTTTATTTCTGAACCGGATGAGAAAGGACCTGGCAAAGATCTTGCTATTTTATCGTCATGTAATCACAGTATTATTGACTACGGTACTTACGGCTCCTGGGGTGCGATATTAGCTGCTGGTGAAACAGTAGTTTTTAACGTGACTGAATATTTTTCTACACTCATGGCTGAAGTGTTGCCAAATTGGAGAGTTATGGGATAGAACAAAATCAAAACTTTTCACATCCCTGTACCATAAGATTTACTGAAGCTGTACATCAAGCCATGGTAATTAAGACTTGGAAATATTCATATATTTTTTTAATAAACTATCGGGTAAAGAAAAATTACTTATCTGGTATATAAAATGAAACAATTTTTTCACTAATCAAATAAGCTTTTTTAAATATTTTAATATTTTGCAAACGAAAATACTGACAGTTGGTAATCGACTGTGTATGCAGTTTCAGGGATGTGAAATAATCTATTCAATTGAAATGGCCAAATAAACCTTTTAAATATCGTTTTGTTTCCATGTAATAACATCTCGGTAAAATACTAGTCATTATATCACTTAATTCAATATAGATCTCAGAACTTTTGTCCTTTCAACTTTTCAGTATGATGACGTTTTTGAATATTTTTAATATCAATTTATCAATATTTAGATGCAATAGCAGATTCGGATGTTGGGTTCTGATAAGATATTACTTAGCTCAACAATAGTAAATCCCTATACTATTAGTTTTTCTACAAGCCTTTTCAATACCAGACCAATATAGCATTTAATGTCCTCTCTGTACAACAATCATGGAAGTATATTCATTGGCGTAGTACAGTCAATAGGTAGCTAAATTTCTAGTGAAGGTAATTCATGTTCAAAAATATATAATATATACATATATATGTATATACACACATATTAATACACATAAAATAGATGTAAGGGGTATGCATAAACAGGGCTTAATTTTAAAAAATGGTACCCTGATGACACAATTTTGTGAACCAGTTAACAAAATTTCGAACCTTTCTACGAAAACAAAGAAATTATTTGATTTTTTTTTTATTCCTCCTGTTAAAAATCAAAGTAACCTGAATTAAAAATATTTTTTGTTAGAAAAAAAAATTGAAAGCAAAATATATAACAAAGGATCAATGGACCATAATATATTTAATATTAAACATATAATTATTTTTTCTACATTAGGATTTACGTGAAAATAGTTGAACGAAAAATATGGAAGCCCTGTGAGTAAAAACTTTTTATTCTTTTTTCAGTAAAGTACCAAATGATTAGGATATTAATACCAAGATCCATGTAATTTGTACCCTGTAAGTTTCTGTTTTTAGCTTTTGCGTAGCTATTTTGAAGTTGTAATGTAGAACAAAATCCATAGCATTTCTATGTAGCTTTAGTATCGTAACATGTTGTACAAAACGAGTTGTTGGAAGCAGGCGTGAGGAATGAGACTATTATATATATTATATCTTATATATATTATATACACAGATAATTACTATGTATTTGCTACATGAAAGTATAAAAAGTGCGGGAAAAGAAAATCTATCACTCTATATTATCTTCTATTAAATATTATGGCATTTGTGATAGGTTGAAAAACGTATTTGCCAAAGTAAGTCAAATTATTATGGATAACATTTTGTAACGTACTGTGGTGCTTTAATTTAATCTTTTCTGCATGAAGGAGTTTCTTAGTTTTTAAGTCATGTTGTTTTCTTAGAGAAAGAAATTTTCAACCGTGAATCTTAATATTATAATCCCTATGATACGGAAAGTATGAAAGTCTGGAATTGGCGTGGAGTATTGAAAACTATATTACATTTGTAGGCAATTATTACTGGACTATGTCTGCTTTCAACATTCGGTACAATTCTATTCATCTACCACTCTCATGATGTACAATGATTTCATCTGTGATTCTATTTCTTATTGTGCCAAAATTATTACTATATATTATTATATAAAATTATATCTTTACAAATATAAAATAACAAAAATACGATATTTATGAAGAAATATATATATGTATATATATATATATATATATATTCGTAATGCAGGAAAACTATAAAACACATCTTTATTTTGAGATTCATCTGAAATCTGTAATATGTACCCTCATTAGTACATACATAAAATTGCAAAAGAGCTTGATAATTGTTTATTGTAACCATTGAGGCCTGTGAGAAAAAATATCGTACATACATTCAAATTTCAGAAAAGGAAGATCCAATTCTCAACTTATATACGCAGAGAAGTGTTTTATCTGTGTCCTGCCTTGATAAATGTTTCAAATTTAATAAACTGTGACCTGACGTATTTGACTTAAAATAATATTAAACTTAGAATAGTAAATGTCTAATACACAAACAAGACACACACACACACGCGCGCGCGCAAAAATATCTATACTAAAATTCAGCAAAAACCTAAACTACCATCCATGTACACGTCTATAGTGTATATTTGAAAGCGCATACATTGCCGTATTTGTACTCATACACGAATAGGTATGTATATGTATGGTAAAACCTTATAAAATTTGTGGCGCATGTTTGTTCCGACGAATCATAAGGCTTTAGTAATTCAAATCTTTCAATGTTATTGTTTATTTCTACCGACAACATCAATTAAAAAAAACTCTTCTCGTTTTGCAGACATGAGGAAAACAATGGAAAATATATTGACAAAAATATGATTTTTTTAAAATTTAATGTATGCCTCATCATTTCAGGGGACATGTCACGTTAATCTATATGACGCATACACACACGCATATACCTATATAAATATACATAAATATATATATATACATATTGTACATCCTCTGTGATAAATTTATCTAATATTTGAGGATAATAGATGTATCTGTTTCTGACGATCGTTTACCGTATTCTGGAATAAAAGTATTGTATGTGCATCGAAGGAAATTCAATTTTTCAACCCACATCTACAAAAATTTTTGTTCACATAGCCATTGATGGCAAATACATACTTATGCTCAGGGTAGTACTGATCGATATTTCAAGAAGGTTAATAGTATGGACGTTGACAACTGCGTGTTTTATATACGCTGATGTTTTATTTACACGACCTTGTACGAAAGTTTATATTATATACAGTCTAATGTCTCATCTATTATTAGACACAACTGAGGTAGAAACAAGACTCATTTTTGCACCTAAGACTTTGGTTCTGATGGGCTGAAAGCTGATCCCAGATTCTGGTATTCCATATTCCTGTAATTTGCTTTGGCACGTCACTAAAAGATCGTCATGTGCTTTGCAAACTCTTGCTAATTCCACTTGAAGATCTTGAATGGCTGTGTTTTTACGATTTAACAATTCCTGGTAGAATAAAATAGTTATTAAGTGATAATTGAAGTATTCAAATAACAGGGCAGAATAGTCACACTTACTTCCAGTTTCTGATTGACGCTCAAAATAGTCGCTGGATCTAACTGAGCAGCAGCTAACACTTCACTTATTTGGACCTCTCGCTGTTCCAGCAAGTCAGAAAGTTTCTGTAACTTTTTCTCGAGGAGGACGTTTTTCAGCCCAGTCTTTTGCTGAAGTTCTAAAATCGCTGAGACGAACCTGGAATGAAGTTCATCACGCTCACCTTGACACTACAAAAAACGAAAAATGTGCACAGTTAGTAAAATCCTATGAGATAGTTTCAGGTGATGCACTCGGATGCATATTTTGCTAGTCACCTTTTCGAATCGCAGCTCAAGCACTTCGTTCTCCCATTTCAGGTTTTCTAGTGACTTCACAGCTTCAGTCAATCGTTTCTTGGTGTTCTAATACAAACAAAAATACATAAATAAGTGAAAACAGTGAACTGCCATTGGATAATTGGCATTAATGAATAAACCCCAACACCCACTGCCAAACACGTTTTGTCCTTGGTGTAATTCAGAAGTTGTCGACTATATTCTGATACTTGTTCCTGAGCAATTTTCAGATCTGCCTGGAGTTTTTTGTTATCGATCGACAATTCTCGTACCTGCTTTTTCATTCGCTCTTCGTGATTTTTCATCACTTCCATTTGTTCCTAGCAGATTAAAATATAAGGATCAATTGACTTTCTCAAGAGTAAATGATGGGTGTATCACAGTACCGAATAAATCTGACTTCAGGTCATATCCCATTCACCTTCATGCTTCGAATTAGAGACAAGTTATTTAGTGTGATATCATTATAGTAATTCTTCATTTCAGCAAATGATCTTTCATGATTTTTTATCAAATCCGCAATTTGTTTGTTTTTCCTTTCCTCTACTTCAGTTATTTCCATTCGATGTTTCAATGTCAGCGATTCGTATTGATCGGCTAATTTATGCTCATACTTTTGCTCCAGTTCGATTGCTTCTGCCTCAAACTTCTTCATCATGTTACTCATTTCCTCTGCATTTGCCTATTAAGTGAGGGAAAGAACATAATCATATAATCTTATATTAATATGGGTGAAAGGTAAATTCTAATTTATAAAAGACTACGTTACTACGCACCAGTTTCAGTTCGCGTATTTCATCTACTTGTGCCATTTCTTGCTCTTTGCGCATTCTTTTGAGCTCCTTTTTATCTTTGATAAGTTCATTTTCTTGCAAAATGTGATCATCTTGAGCCATTTTGAGCGCAACCATATGCTCAGCCTTGGTTTCGGACAAATTACTTTGATGCTCATACATCAAGTGTTTCACTTTTTGCTTATACAACTTTAGTTCAGCTTCGTGCTTTTCAATTAATTCTTCTTTTTCACGTTCCTTATTTCTACGTAAATATCATTGCATAAGATTCTTGACAAAGAATTAGTAAGTATTATTCCGTTTTTACACTACCTAATAGTTGCACGAGCTTCATCTAGTTGGTGTCGTGTAATTTCCCAAAATGTTCTCAGCTTGTCACGCTCTAGCTGAAAGAAATTTCTTTCTTCGCGTTCCCTTTCCATTTCTTCCAAAATTTTATGCGAATAGACTTCCAGCTGCTCTCTATTCATTTTCGATGTATCTACACCTTCGACAGATTCCATTTTTTTCCCTCTTCCTTTCTTAGGACCCTATAAGAAAAAGTGATATTTTTTACTAATAAAATTGGCATTGACAGAAAACATATAAGTTGACGGATCATTTTTAAACCTTACCATTGTGCTAGTGAATTTTTACAAAGACGTTGACAATACTTTCTTTAGTTGTACTCCAATGTATAGTTTGCGATAAATTTTTCTTTAATGAGATAGTGTAGTACGTACACCTATTCAATTATTCAATCATTGAATACTGATGTAAAGTTATTCGAAAATTCAAAACTTTTGAAAGCAATGAAAATACCAAACTTCAGAATGTTGCCATACTGTTTGTCTATGGTTACCAAGCAACGTCAAGTATAGAAAGAATATATAGATAAAAACACCTGTTGCCTCCACTGGTTGCTTTTAAAATTGGAATCGACAATTTAGTATTAGCAAAGAATATCATTTGAATAAAGATGAACAAATTTGGAATAGATAGACAATAACTATACATGTTTTACAAATTGTCTATTAAAATTCTCTAGGGTTTACTTGTAAATAAGATTACAGATTACAGGTATACTCAATAATTTTTTTTCAATCAATTTGACTATAAACATAAATGAAACAGTTTCACAAATCATAACTCACAACAATGTCTATCTTATTGGCAGAACATGTAGTGACAACTGAAAATGATTTGAATAATGAACGATAATAGCGCGAACGGAGGATGCGAGATCTTTTACTTATTTTCCAAATGTACCAGCTGCAGCCCATAGTTATAGTTAAATAGATAAAATATGCTGTAATCCCTTTTCACATGATATCAGAAACTAAACGATCGTTTAAAAAAGAAGTAAGTAATTTACATCTATTTTAATAACTCGAAATTCGTTATGGTTGGTACTGACAATAATTTAATAAATTTCTCCGGTTCATTGATCAAAAAAGGTAAACAATCGATTCGTGACACTCGTATAAACATACAATTTATCTAAAGTCTTTCTCTGAGAAAGCGTAACACAATTTTGCTAATCTTATAGTTTGTTAGGCTTATTACTATCACGCATATATAGTGAAAATAAAATACAATAACGCGTCGAGATTTATCAACGACGTACATACGATACGTACATATTTCAACAGTGTAATAACAGATAATTAAGGCAGAGCAAGTATATCCCAGCTAGAGCCTCAAGCAATTCAATTCGCGTTACCTAAATATTGTCTTATATGGTGTAATGTAGGTGTAATGTAATGCATATTAAAATTCACCAACACGTATCCCGTTATATAAAACTATCAAAATGAAAAGAAAACAGTATTGAACTACTTTTGTATATAATATTATGCAAGAACGACTATTCCCAGACCTAATAAAATACGAGTTAGTATAAGATTGAATTTTTTAAAAATGTTCTACATAATCTGTACAATATCTTACGTATCAGTATTACGACAAAATTCATTATCAGTAAGTTACGATTTTTTGCAAGAATTATCAGTTCATAATTCAAGCTATATTTCCAGTTCTTCAAATATTGTACGAGAAACTCAGATATAGCATCGACAGCTTGCAAATATCATTCAACAACTTAAAAATAATATTAAGTAAGTTATTTTGTAAAATATTGTGATAAATAATTCTTCACTTTTCACGTACAGTTTGGTCCAACAACTGATTTTGTATTACTAAAACATTTGTGCCCTGAGCCTTGGACGTTCTATGATGGTTTTTTTTTTTTTTTTATCTCTTTTATGAATACATGTTGAAAATTTTATCCAATACGATTGTATAATATAAACTTGATACGTGTACAGAATGAACAAAGGAAAGCGCAGCCATTGATTCGAAACCACAGACTGTATTATTAATAATTATATGAAATCTGCTAGTTTTGTGATAAGTCAACAATGGGCTGTGACTGCAAATCGAATAGCGTGGCACGTTTTTCTTTACTCAATTTGCGCATATATTATACATATATACATATTCGTGAACGTGTAGAGAGCCCTAAAATAAAGTAAGAACGATAACAAAAATAAATAATAGTAAAATACTGATTTCTGCTTACGGACTTTAGATTATTATTAAAAGGCTAAATTCGATAAATAGAAATCATCTACAAATCTTCGTTAACATGCGACCAGACGCAATAGTTATCAAGATTTGATCTTCATGGGAATGCTTCACGTAACGGCACGGACCGGAGGACATGATTAACTTGTATTGCCATTAAATTGTAATAAACAACCAACTGCTCCGAAGTATCCCTGTAATGACAATATATTCATATAAAATATGCATTACATGCTGGAATGGTTCCGTCTAAGCTTCAATGTGCTCACCTCATGTTCTAAAAACAATGCCTTCATGGTATCCTTTGACCAATAATCCATAGCAGATGCTAACAGTTTCATCGAGATTGGGTTTACCCTCAAAAAATTACCAACAAATACAACCTGTTGGAATAATAGTAATGCAATTATTTCAGCTTCGATATGCAGACAAATCGGGCCTTCACGTGGATTGTAGGGTTAAAACGAAATTTAACCAAATCAGCCATAAAAGATATAATGGTCGCTGTGGCGACAAACACACTTGACAAATACTGAAATAGTTATAATTAATAATTTCCTGCCTTCTGATTTCTTTAGGATAACTATTTTTAATAATTAGTCGAATAAAATGTACACCTAGGTTAGATGGCAGTTAGTGAAAAAAAGTTGTTCTTCGACATGTTTTATTCTACCCAATGGTAGAAAATTGGTAACAAACGATTGATATCAAAATCCGCGATTGTAAAGTAAAGAATAATGACCAGTAGAACATAAATTACCCTATCAATTTTTTCATTGACAGCACACATGCGGGCGATCGAGCCGATGTTGTTGGTAATTGTTACAAGCGTGGCGCGCGCAAGATCTTCTTTGGAGACAGCATTTCGTCGTTCCTTGGAATTCATCTGCCCGAAACTGTACACACCGAGAAAACTTGACATACAGTCTACAGTTAGATAAATAGAAGATTGAAAGGTCATTAAGCGAGACATAAATTATTCAGCATACTATTAGAGAAAGTATGATAATATTGCAGTCTATATACATGATGATTGTTTGATATCAAAAGCGATACATGAAGAACGAGGTTTTATAATTTATTTTCTCCTTAATTAACAACAAACTGACCTGCTGGCAACTAAATCTCCCGGGAGTCCAAAACGGTCGTAATCTCCACCATAGATGTCTTTAATTAATTTGTCTACTCTCGTGTTATCTCCTCCAGTTGCAAGATCGATAGCCTCTTCAAACGTGTTACATCCAGTGAGTAAACAGCACAGACCCAAAAACGTGCCACCACCTAAGCTGGGACACAAAAGAAGAATTATACTAGAATCAATTTTTTATTTTCTTTTTAATAATTGCGTTGAAGTGAAAAATCTTTGTATAATAATGTTCATTGATGCCCTCCCCTTCCAGCTACCTTGTTTTCAACCCAAAGCAAAATACAGATTCGTATCTATACGAATTATGTGACAATGTGTCCCATTCTCTCACGTCAACTTCATTGCCAGTCATTTTCACATCATTCGTGTAGAATCGAACTTGCATTTTGTTTCGGACCAAGAACAAGTTAGCCGGAATGGACAGGCCTTAATGAAAATTACTGTACTATTACTGTAACGTTCACCATTTGAAAACATAGTTTAATTGGTAATACCTTGTTCCTGATATCCTTTTATAACTATTGGGACCATAAACTGCTAATACACTCACACCAGATCCAACGTTAACAACCTGGAAAGGAAATAGAATGCATGTGAAAGATCCTGTTCTTGAGGTACATACATTTTTTTTTCTTGTTATTGTTGCTGGAACGGAATGAATAAAATAAAAATTACGCACATATTTCCATTGTGTTTAGACTTACCAAAAATGGATAAGGTTCAGAAAAGTCGAAAGGTACTTTTCGACACCTAATGTCACATGTCGGATGTAACCAGTAGTAACATTCATGGGGATTTGTTGTTTCGATGTACAACATACCCCTTATCAAACTATCTAGCTCATCAAACTTGGCTAAACTCATATTAACTTCCTGAAATATGTTGAAAACATCATTAAATATTGGAGGTCATTAGTATTTTTGGCGGACTAATTTTAATCTTACCCGTTTAAAATTTTCTTCAAATTTGAAAGCACCTCCGCCAGTAGCACAGACTGTCGTAACCAGATTAGCCATTCCTTTTGATTTGGCTAGTGCTAGAAAGTTTCCCATTTCACTAGTGGGAAATCTTATAAAATGTAAAGTACCCCGTCTACCCCTTATGCTGACATTATCCATCTGAAAGAAAACACGTAATTGAGATACTTAAAGTATGCCTAAGAAATTGAGAATTGTGAAAGCCGTAAATTGAAACAATTAGTACATTCCATTTTGAGAAATCTAAGACATTTAGCCAAAACATAAGTCGTATAATAAGAGACTGATTTTTACTTACCTGCAAGTGGGTATCTCGATGGCCAGTTTTTCCATAAGATGAATTTTTAACAAGATATCGTCGAATATTTTTCAAGGTTTCTACTTCAGCATCAGCTTCATCCCTGGTTCTATCCTTAGGTTCAAAGTACACTAATTTAGACAAGGTTCCACCAATATCCATCCCAAACCACGGCATTGCTGTAAATGACGTATAAAACAATAAGGTTGGACGTCCCCGGCTAAAGTCAGACCAAAGCAAATAGTTACTGAGCATGGTAATTTTGTATTTTAAATAATCACAACGCTGTGGGATTATCTACTGACTTTATTCATTGATTAGCTACCAACACTTAAAAACTTACAGATTTCTAATTTAGTTTTCATTATATATGACTAGGCTTCTGAATATAACATTTGCGTCATTCAAGTTTGAAAACAATATTAATTACTGCAACAAATTATAAACACGCACACTTTTTTGCTTATGCAATTACTCTATACATTCAATTTTTATGTGACCAGTGAATGGTTTTTGAAGCAAAATAGTAGCAAAACGAATTATTCATTAGGAATTAATGACGATACTTTTTATACAAAAGTACAATTACTTTCAGAATAAAAAAAATAAAAACAAATAAAAAATAGGACTATGAACAAAGGAACCACGGACGCTGCATTGTATTACGTGAATAGATGAACACAGCAGTATCATTACGCACAAAGTATATAAGCACCTAATCACTTTTTAATCTCACGTAATTACCTGATGCCAAATCATCTACAGGAGATTATTATTCTAAATGTGCTTTAATAAGACATTAGCTATCTTTAGCTAGAAAATAGCTCTACGCAGTGCTCATGCTTAGTATCGAAATACAAAATAAAAATCGAATTAAAAGGTGGCTAGTCTAGGCACACATACAATTCACTGACTCACAGGGTGGTGAGTGGTGTACCAGGGGCTTTGCAGCTGAACCAGCGGTAGGGTATCCATTGGACGCCATAATCCTAGCGTGTAAGCAATCTTTACAGCTGTGAGGTCCCATTTTTAGTTGATAAACAGCTCACCCTGACCCTTCGAGAAGCTGTTCCTTCCGTTACTGAAACAAATGACAAATAAGATATCAATGGCTAAAAGTATTACTACATAACGAAATCAGAACAAATTCTAATGAATGTGAGAACGAGGTCCAAGGTTTCTACGACTATAGAATACAAAAATATGATGATTAGATTATTGACTGCTAATGTCAAGAGCATGGTATTTGCATGAGATGATTGTGAAATACAGATACTAAATAAATTGGTAGCTTCTATGTGATCGTTGAAAAAATACAAGCCACTAAAAAATCAGTGAAAGTTCGTTATTTTGTTTCACAGATCAAATTAAGGTCATGGTTAGCGACAGTAGGTGTAGATAAACGTTATCATTAATTTGAAACAGTAATTATAGATAAACTAGTCACCAAGTTTTTATGCTTAAAAGTACTTATTACCTTGAATGCACAATCTACGTCACAAAACAATTTCACGATATTTTATCAAAGTGAATTCGACTTTAGATAAGATACTGTAAGCTTGCGCAGATATATAGTACATAAATAAATCACTACTTAATCGGATCTGAACCTCCCACATATAGAATATTAGCGGAAATGAAACTATAACTTTGGCGAGCCGAAAATGTGATCAAGCAGGTTTTATTCAGCTGAAACTGATCAGTCCCGAGTATTGTGAACATTTTTATGCACGGAAGGCTCCTGGTGTCATATTCACTGAGCTCAGACGTGTACAACAGGTCAAAGATCAGACACGTTACGTAAAGTTTAATTATGCATACTGTACGCAAATACAAATGAGAATTCAAATACGCACGCTGTAAACAAAGTGCGCAGGGTTTAATGTCCAAAATAAATGTCCGAGGCTATAAGCATGAAAAATATTAGAAAAAGAAATTATATCTATCGTGAAAGCTACATCAAAATATTATCACACGTTATTTTCTAGTAGAGATTAATACATGGTGGTGACTAATCAGGTAACGTTTTAATTAGTCAGGCAATTTTATGACGGTGTATTGGGAGAAGGACGAATAAAGTTTTGTTTTCAGAAAAAAATTCCAAGAACAATTATTTTTGTATGTGCTCGATACAGTGACTATTAAATAGATCATGAACGTGTTTTTGAATACCGTTTGATTCGGAGCATGATTGATTAGGTGTTCGCATTGACACTATTGGTTTGATTTTTAGTCAGGGAAAAATTGTAATTTGGTCAGCGAAAGTCAGGGGAAAGTCAGGGAATATTTTGAACTATATTTAGTGTTCACCATGTGTGTTCATTACACGACTTTATGTACTGAGCACAAAAATCATTTTGTAAAAAATCTTAACTATAGTTTCAATTAGTTTCAAATTTGAAAGTGAGTGCAGAGCTAATTTCGTACATGTGATAATTCAGATAAAATGGTACGTGACCGTACTTTGGGTTCACTTTTGAAAATACACTCAACTGTCTCATATACTGAATGTTTCTTATATATTGTCTGCTTGAATATTTTCGATGAAGTTAAACTCAAGTTTGAATGGTACATTGAAAAATTCACTCACGTTAAGAAATTATTGATTAAAATAATGCCACCATTAAAATATACACTAAAATCACAGTGGAAAATGGAAATAATTTGAACAGTAATTGTGTGACACTCCAAAATTAGTCTTACTCGACTCAAAATCTAGGGAAGAAATGTTTCTGTCTTGTCAATCAACAACCATACTCCCATTCCCCGCAATCAACAACCGTTACACGAAAAGAAGTATTTTAAAAATAAGCAAGATGTTTAAAATTTAAATCAGATAGATTATATTTTTATACTTCGTTCGAAGTTAGACTGAGATATAACTGAGAAATATACGGTTCAAAGCAAACTGAAAGCCTTGATCCACTAGAACCAGTCCTACTTGAATATGAATGTAGATGCATATTATAGGTATTTGAAAGTTGACAGAAGTGTTCAACAGGCAACGAATCACCAGCTTCTGATAACAGATAAGGTATCATCTTACAAGAAATTCTATTTTGAATTGTTGGTTCAATGACTTGGGATTTTGAGCGGTCTGATTATCGCTCATTTACAAATTTTGGCTTTGAACTTTCCAATTCTAATCTGAATTAATTATATGATAATGTGAGTGTTGCTTAATGTATGTTATTAAACGTTTTGATTGAAAATAAAATCATATATGGATTGAAAATTTCATTCATTAAAGCTAAACTTTGGAAGATAACTGTTTAGTTTTGGAAGTAACTGTAGGAATAAAAAAAAGAAAGGACTATACTAGTAATAAGTATCAATTATTTATTCGATAACGCGAGAATTAATTAGAAAGGAATAACGATTAACGCATGTCGATTATAAATAAGTAAACAATAATGATCCGTCCAAGCATGTTCCGAGCGAAGTGATATACATATGTTGGATTATTTACTTGTTAACACGTAGACGCGTTGATCTGTATAGTGCTAGTAGTCAGGGATTGCACTGATAACCGTAAAAGTTTCGTGGGTATCGGGGTGCTAAGCTTGTCGTAATGCAAATGTAATTGAAACTGGAGTTTCTCTTACCGGAATACATTTTGTGAAACGGGGGGATATATCGTAGAACTGTAGTACGGCATGCGACAAGGAGAGTTTCCTTATGAGTAGATATTGTGTCGTCGTATTCCAACTTCGTAAATTTCATCATCTGTTCCGCAAATTTGACCGATTTCATCTATCGAAACTCGACATGTGCGTACGTGTCTCGCACGAATGTGTGTGCGTCGTATAACGTATCACATACTCGCACCTGACGTCGTGCCAAAGGTCGTAACAGCACTGCATATGATACTATACACATACGACGTGTCAATCAACGCTGTGCAATTCACAAACGTATTTTGATAGAGGATTCAGTTTGATCATGATTGGTTGACGGCCAGTCACCAGATCACCGGATCGCTAGCTGCCAATAGCGAATTGATTGAGAATACTTAACGCGACGAACGCGACGTGCCTGCTCCGGCGCCCATTAAAACCCACACGAATACACGAGGCGTGCGTAAGTTACGTGAGATACGAGTGCCGAAATCAGCTGCGTGCGCATCACTAGCTCACCGCGTGATTTACGAGGCATGCGCACTCCCCGGCACCTTGTTTAAACTTTAGAACTGCGGGTCGTATTTTTTTTTTTTTTTGTTATGATATAAACAAAAATCCGGCACTACACCACTCGTAACCACTTCTCATTATTCTACATCATTGCAAGATATTTCGTCGCTCGTCTCGTTATGCTATCATTAACTTGGCAGTCTACGTTTACAATTGTTAATTATATTAACAAAATCCTGATAAAATAAAAGTAATTTAACAAATTCTTAGAGCAACTAAAAATTTGTTTGTTAATCCGAGTCAATTTTTTTCGTTTTTTTCGACCCCTACACTTCTGTTTTCGTCAAGTTATCAAATTTTGTCAAAGCCTTGAAAGTTTTTCTTTTTTGTTTCAAATGTTGGAAACTGCTTAATTTTTTACAAGCATGTTACAATTACGAAACAATAATTGACAAAACACAAAAACAACGATTATCTTATTTGTTAATCTATTCCATTTTCTAATCTTGTATCATTACTATAATTTATGATAGGTAAGCTATACTTTATTACAGATATGTATACACAACAAAGCGTTCATGCCTTGAGAGTATATATAAGTATACAAATGTCAAAATATCGGTTATAATTGGGTGACATGGAAATGAAAAAAAATATAAGATTGTGTAAGACACATAATCCACGAGTGATCTTTCCGAATGTCAATGTAGACATCGATGTCAATAGTTCAATAAGCAGTGCACCAGTTGAGAAATTAAGAAGCACTCTTATCCATGAACTTGGATGTGCAAAGATCATTAGACCACGTGTAAGATTAGATGAATTGTAATCCAAGTCAGCAATACTGATGATTTGAATTTTTTTGTTCACTTTTTAGTTTAAACCTGCTTCACAATTTATTAGCTCGAAAGGTTATTTTGATATCTTTTCATAACATGTTTGAATGCCATCTATTGACCGTACAAATTGACTTGTACGTAACTGGAAAATATTTGACTATGCAATTAGTATACCTATATGTACACATATCCTTACAAGTACCCATGAAACACAAGTTACGATCAGTACAAGTATTTATTTGAATTCATGAGGAGTAAATTTGATTCTATGATGGGACGATATAGTGTCCTCATTCGAACTGCATACGCCCGGAAATTTTCAAACTAGTCATATTCTTATGACAAGAATTTATGCAGCATTACACTGTGCTCTAGCCATCATAGAGATTTTTTGAGCTTTTTGAATAATTTCTGGACATCGTCTACGACGCACTAATTTGCAATCTTGAAAAAAGCCTTCGTTTCTTGGAAAGCCGTGTGAACCATCGGCATAAGTTACCAGACCTAGTAAAAAACGAAAAGCAAGTTAGAACCATGCATTTGAATAATAAGCTAATAAATCGCTGTCAGCATTAGCAATAAAGCTTTTATTCTATCAGCAATCAACCCATCATTCACTGTTATGATCTATGAATACTGGAAAATAATCCAGTCTGAAGATTTCTATAAATAAGACGAGTACCTAGTCCCCATACTCTGCCACCTCGAAACTCTCCTTCAAACTTCATGCCATCGGCGCGCCAGAATACTCCGTGTCCATGAAACCAGCCCTGCATGAATTCTCCTTCATACCTACACATTGATAAACGATGATGATAATTTTGAGTACCTAATTGGTACGCTAATTTTTAACAACTCAAACTTTTAGCGATTTTTTACATCAAAGCAAAACTTACTTTGCTCCATCTGGAAATACAATAACACCGAGCCCAGAACACAAGCCATTTTGAAAGGCACCGTCATAGCGAGTTCCATCAACCAATGCCAATGATCCAGCTCCATGCTTCAAACCCCTGCCATTCCAATCACCAACGTACCTTGTACCATCATCATATTTGTAAGCACCGTTCTTGGCCACACCACCTGCTGGATACATTTTGCTATCATATTCAGATTAGGTTTCTAAATTTGTGAAAAATTTTGTTGATAGGGCAATGATGAATAGTTTAAATATAAATATTTTTTTTACAGTTCTACTTTGTAGACGGGGAATAATTTTTTTAAAAATATAACAGACGAAATATCGGGCACCTCTTACCGTCAACCATTGTATCGGCACACTAAACACATTAAATGTGGCTTCCACAAGTAATCCAATTACTCCAGATCAATGCCTGATTCAATTAGGTATAGTTGGAGCAGATTGTTATTTTATAGATTCTCTACCTACGAAGTTTTATTGAAAATTGTAAAGAAATATAATGAAAACACAAATCTATCGTTTAACCATGCCACCTGATTTCAACCGTAAAAAATAGTTACTTTATTAACTGACATAATAAACGCATACTTGAGAACAATCTCAAATTTTCAGAAATCACATAATTTATTTACATACCTACACTTAATAGGACATTTGTAAAATCGACATGTGCATATATTCCATATCTTTAGCAAGTACCTACTTCTCTTCAACACACTGTACAACCTTTATGTTAAAACATGAGACAGTATCAATATTTTTTTATTCTTAAAAACTTTTGGGCGTTTTAGCAATACTTCAAATGCAAAGTACTCCAGTTAAATATGCAACAGGAAATCACTTTGATTTGCGGTTGTTAGAATGAATAAAAATTGTGAAATACTTCAAAGAAGCAATAGGTCATTATTCTATGATTTCATGCAATAAATCATATTATTACGTGATAAGTCTTTCGCCTGTACCTTACGGACGATTGAAGGTAACATTGGATACTATAGTACAGATCAATATCTATAGAATTTCCCAAAAATAAAAGACAGTAACGGCAGAAACTGTCTGAAATCACACATTGGCATCAGCTACCACGATAAAGGTCTTCAGGGAAGACTCGCCTGAGGAAGCAATTTTCATTGCATTCTATCTAGACTGTTCAGGCAAAGTTCAATTTTCCTTTCTTAAATTCATTTGTGTAAATGAAACTATAATAATGAATTGAACAATCGGCTATTCCGTCTGAGTTAAGATTGTTTCGGTTCTCCTGGTGCCCCAACAAGATACCAGCGAGTTCTTGCTTTCACAGCGATTGACCTGACCAAACGTTTTCGATCGTCGATCGCCACAGCTAATCGCTCCAAGACATCCGTTTTAAAAGGTAGAATCAAGACAGTCGGGTAGTTTGCATAATGCAACAAACATTCCAATGCAGCAGTTCTGACTTTCTGAAAAATAAAACAATAGTCGAAGTTTGAAAACTAGCATGGATTTTAGGTAAAACTGGATACTTGTATTCAGGGTAAGGTACTCTGATGAAACCCATTGGAATAAGATCAAATTTTTTTCAAGTTAAAACTTAAGCACAATTATGAAAATTTTCTGCGAATCATTATTACCATTTCCCTACGTGTCGTCAGACTCAGTAATTTGGGAATAAAGTGTTGTGCTTGCTCATGGAAGATCTTGTGCCCTGTGTCCAGCAAAACTTTCAGGGTCACTAGTGTCGACAGAATTAACTCTGAGCTGTCCAGTGCCATGGATTCAATTAGGAGTGGGATAAGCTTCAAAAAAAAAAAGATTCAAACACATTGAAATAACAGTATGATGTATCGCAGTGTAAATTCATTAATTATCACGCATGTGATAAATTGGTAAACTCTATAATCATTATTGTTATATTAAAATTAAATAAAATATATATTACCGGCTCTAAATGCATGAGCAATAGTTCCATTGGAACTTCCTCGATTAAATGTGTTAGAGCCATTAGGTAGTTTTCTCTTGATTGTGCATCAAAGTCGTTGTTTTTTTGAATGACATTCTGAAATATCCTCTGTTTGTAGAACAATTTAACATTGCAGAAGTTCTCTTCAGTCACAGTATCCTCAAACCTATCAGATAGAGTTTTAAAACCATTTGCAACATTGTGACCCATTTCCATGTCCTTCAGCAAATTTATGTGCTATAAGAAACATAAAATCTTGATTAGTACATAATTTTCATTCTCCGATGTAGAAAATATGCAATATATCATGTGACATAAAATGGTACAAAGTAAAGTTGAATTACGTCTTCTTATACTTACGAAATCAAGATACTCTTGAGAATTTTGGCTTCCTCTGACAACCAAAGCTTTCGTCAGCCACGTATTCAATAAGATGGCTGACTCTTTGAGCTCGGTATTCGAATCGTGTTCCAAAATGTTTTTGATACGGTCCCTCAGCATATTTAAAACTATTAGGAAATTTTTGTCTTCGGTTTGTTTATTTATCAATACTGATATCAATTTACTTGATACTTCTTTAGAACTCGAACTGACGCTGTTGATTGCAAGGTGTAATAGATTTTTTAACAAGTTTACCTTATTAGCAATATCAACATTTCTTTGCAATGGTGTTAAAAGTCCTTCCAATACAATCACATTGCTTTCGGAAAGTTTTTCACTAAGAATTGAAACATATTTATTTACAATTTGTTGTTGGTCCTTCACATCCAACTTTCTAACTATAGATCGACAAATCGATGCAATTAAATTTAATTTTTGAGAGGAGCAGCCACTTGTATCTGCTGATACCAATAACTCAACAATGTTACAATTTTTATACAAAAAATGTTGTATACTGAATGTATCGCTTCTCCCAGCTACAAGTTTTCGCAAACAACACAGTGCTGCGATACTCTTTTCCAATTTATTAGACATAGCTACCACTACTACATTAGGTAGGATTTGTGGACCTAATTCTGGTATTTTTGCTACAGCACATAAGGCTTGCAATCGGTGAGTAAATACCGTATTATCAGTGTTTGCTGGAAATAATTTTAATTCATTAGTCTTATCCAACTGAAGAAATTAATTATAAGAAAAGTGGTGTACGTTAATTTGCTAATGAATATCTCAAGCTTACAGTCATTGATAGCTAGTTGGTTCATAACGGTACCCAGAATTTCGTTTGGATAAATTTTAGCAAAAGTTGACAGACATATGTGGCATGTGTTCTTTAGTTGATTATTTCCATCATCTACTGCCATACAAATTTTTTCATACAGAAGTTTTCTGGCCACGTCACTCAACGACGATTTCAGTATTGCCAATCCAGAGAAAGTCTTCAATTTTAGCTCAATATTATCAGTATTTAAGGCATTCAAGTACAATGTTGGTATATCTGTCCAAGCAAGTTCGGGCACACCTGTAAAATTTGGTAACGTAACAGATTAAAAATTGTGCATTGTTTTACTAAGTTTGATGTGAGCTGAATGCATTGACATACTATTTATTACAAATCTCTGCTCTTCGCATATTGCCATCAAACTATTCAAACTTTCTGTTAAGGTAACTCTATCCGAGTAAGAAGTCTTTGTTGAATATTGACCAAGGCACAACGGTATAAAGGTTTTCAAAACTTGGGCACAAGCTAATTTATTTGCCTTAGCGACTGCTTCCAACAATTTTTCAGCCGGCCAATAAAGGCTCAATTGAACGTCACACAGTGATGATTTTGTATCTGTGATAACTTTTTCGATGAAACTGTCTCGTATTACATCATCTGTGGACAACACTTTAACTAATTCAGTTATAGTTTCTAATCCAGCATTTCTCATCTCAATATCCCCGCCTGGGAAGACTTCTTTTCGTATAATTGGCCATAATTCAGCAAGGTGTGGTTGCAATCTTGAGGCTCCATAGGTAGAAGCACCTTTGCGTAAAAGATACAATGAATCTAGTTTTGCTAGTCTTAAGCTCGAGTCTAATCTCTCGATTATGAGAGGTATGCAAAATTCGGCAAATTCTGGAGAGGCGTAAAGGCAAGGTGCTAGGGCGTACGCCAAATCATCACGAGTAACTGTTTGAGCCTCTGATGCAGACTGTAAAATTGATTGAAAAATTTACAAGATGAAAAAATGTCGAATAATTATAAAACAGGAATTAAAATTTCATACTAACCAAAAATTGAAAATTTCATGATTAGGGCTACTTACGGAATTGAAATCAACTGGGAAATAACAAGCAATAACTTCAAACATTTCCTCTGTCAAATGGCCCAATGGAAATTCTTGAATAAAATTTGGAAGCATGTCAAATAACAGCATCAAATTTCTTGGATCTCGTTCGCCGTCTATAGATGAAATTACTCCGTATATAAAATCAGGCCCCATGGAACGTAAGGCATCTTTTCTATTTTGTAGGAGTGTTTGGAATATCAAATATATCAACTTTCGAATAGGCTGCAGCTGTGACTGACAATGTACATGCTGAAACATGAGGTTCAACAATCTAGCAGGCGAATCTTGAGGTAAACGGCTCATCTGTACCTGTAACATTTTGAAAGTAGTGAAAATTAGTAATCACTGGTTCATATTGTGAATTATAGAGGAAAATTGATGACTGAGAATTGATATTTATTTTAAAACATAATATTGAATATAAGAGCTCACGATAGTCAGGACACCCTGTAAAACCGATGGAATAACTTCATGCTGATCCTTCATCCGATCACAGTAAAAATTTGTGATAAAATTTAGCTCATTTTCATTTAGAAAATCTTTCGACAAGTGCTTCAGGGTTGTTGACAACGCAAGCGTTCCCTGAGCTCTCGAAGTAACATTTTTGTCAGTGAGAAACGGAGCGAGTTCCTCAACGAAAATCACAAGCTTCAATTTTCCATATTCTATATCTGAAAATATGAAATGAGAGATGTATCGATCGCAGAGTAGATACTTCGCAGGTGAAAACATGAGGTTTGATCGACGGATAATTATTTACTGAACAAAATATATGGGACCAACGAAAAATTGAATATTCTTCATGTCAGCTGATCATTTTGAAAATTTTGATGGAATGCATTTTCCGAAATGAAGACAGAGCGATAGAGACAGAAGATAACCTCAGTCCCAACAAGTTTGTTTTGCCTGATATTTCAAGGTCAGCAGGCGCGTCATTAGTCAAGTAATTATGATAATGCATACCTGAGGCTATATCTTGACATTCCTTAATCAAGTCGTTATCGTTCTTTAAAGCTGCCGATAACTTCTCGGTGAGTGAGGAGCTCGCTGAAACCTCCATATTTCACCCTGAATTTTTCAATACCGTGAGTGATCAGTGTGTAGAGTTACCAACACAAAAGGCGATCGCCGAATAATTACGCACTATTCGACATCGCGGCATGGCCCTGTAAAATATCGTGCACAGTTGATGATTTTTAGAATGCGTACATGAATACGAAAACATCTACAAATTCTTAAATATGACGTCTAATTTATCAAAGTCCTTGACGATTCAAGTTTCTATTGATATCTTATGAATTCTAATAATAACATTACATGCGAAAAATCGCCGCAGGTTATTATCTCTGACTTCCAGCATATACATATGCGTATGAGGAAACCTTCGTGAAGATAAAATAGAAAGAGAGAGAAAAAAAGAAACGTCTGAAGTTGAAAAACAATTAATTACTTCGTGATTTCAATATAATAATACAGTCACCCCCTAACCACGATTTATTTTGTCATTCTTTAAATTATCGTGCTTTCTTTTTACATCCACATATATAATTTTCTTTTGATAACTGTTAAATCTTAACGGGTTAAATTTAATAAACAGAAAGCAGTAATTGTAGCCTATTAAATTTAACGACACGGCCAGTCGAAGGTCCGCGTTTCTACGGAGTAATTTACAATCGTGTTTTAAAAAAAAACTATTCTTTTCGCTTATTTTTATTATTATTTATTACTATCATCTTGTGCAACCCTCCCGTCACGTCGTCGTCTCTCTTCATAGACCATATACGTCATTCACTGGAAACAACCCAGGCAGGCGTCCTAGGAGTTCGAGCTGCAAGAGATTTTTTAACAAGGTTTTGTGTGATGGCAGCGCGCGTTGTGGCGGAATGATAAAATAGGTAAAGATGGACGAAAATGGCATGTAAGGTGTTGGTAAATTCCAGTGAAATGTTTGGTTATTTTCGCCGCCTAGGATGGGAGGCTGCATAGGCATAACAAGGGCTAGGAACGGCTCTGTTGACGACACGTCGGGCAACTCTACGAGGACAAATTCAGGTGAGAAACAATATTTTCAACAAACACCAACTAACCTTGGAAATCATGTACACCTAATATGGGTCACCGCATGAAAACTGTAATTTATTCAAAATGCAATTTAGGACTCGATCGCGGTCTCTTACGTTCACATTTTTTTTTTTTTTTAATTCTCAATTTTTTTCCCCAATCCAGAATACCGACTCGTAACATTATGTATATTGCGCGCGATGAAATCACGAAGGAATAAAAAAAAGAAGCAGAAAGAAAGTTTGAAAATAAAAAAAAATTTCGATACTCCTCATTTACGATGTAGCTTTCGTTTTTAGTCACTTCTACCTGTGATTTTAATTTCTATTCGCTGATGTAGGTACATGTTCGAACCTTGTCAAGCTATGACCTAAATAGTAAAACAAATGTCAGACCTCGATCCACGCTACCAAACATAGCCTCAATGGCTCAATAGATTTTCTTTCAATAAAAAGACTAAGTGTTGAACTATTTTTTATGCCAGATTGAAACCTATTCACAAAGCTGCAAGTTCTTTTATTTTTTATTGTTGTATTAGTTATTCCAATCAATAGATCGAGCTATTTGTTGATATCTGTTAAAAAATACAGGTATATAATCATTATTTTACGATGTTTTTCAGCCTATCTGTATTCACCTCAGATAAAATTGTAAAGCAAATGTCAAACCTCGTGCTTTGCGTAATTTAAAAAAAGTTTTGCGTGGTATTTGTAATCCTTCTTTCTGTCACAGATGAAGTTAAAAATATTAACTATGCCATTTATTTTTACAATTTCATGCAGGTAATTCAAGAAAAAACCATCCACTTTGTCACGAAGTGATCAGATGGAAGTCGGATGTTCCTTTGACCGAGGGTCAACTCAGAAGCAAGAGAGATGAATTTTGGGATACCGCGCCAGCTTTTGACGGCCGCAAAGAAATATGGGACGCCTTAAGGGCTGGCGCGACCGCGGCTGAGGCCCAAGACTATCAGTTAGCACAGGCCATTTTGGACGGAGCTAATGTCTCGGTGCCTAATGGATATTTAACTGAGTGTTACGATGAATTGGGAACTAGATATCAGGTTCCGATTTACTGCTTGTCATATCCAATAAATATTGTTAAAGAAGACAGCGGTAGAGATTCGCCAGCTGACTGTTCTGGTAAGATTTACTGAAATATCAAGTATATCTCTAGTTTATAGTGAAAACTGGTATGCTCTGTATCTTCTTAAACTAACTATTTGTTTCTTTTTTCTCTGCCACAGAGCCCGTCGACGGAGGCACAGAAATGACTTTGAAACTTAGGCTGTCTACAACCCTAGGAGATGTTAAATTACCCGTTTATAGTAAAGACACGATAGGAGCTGCCAAGAAAAAGTTGCAGGTTTGATTATTATTATGTGCACTGTTTTTGCAATTTACGATACAATCACATTGCTGTCATTGATTAACAGAATATACAATAATTGCTAATTCTCAATTCACTCTGTCAAATCAGCTTTTCAATTTCGCTTAACGTTCAGGCTTGTCTTTGCTTTAATTTAATTTTTTTTCACCACGATTGTATTTAATTATTCTTTCACTGCACAGAGTCAAGAAGGTCTGGAACCATCGAGGCAAAGGTGGTTTTTTGGCGGAAAACTACTTGGAGACAAAATGCACATAGAAGAAGCTAAGATTCAACAAAGTTACGTAATACAAGTAATTGTAAATCCGGAAAAAATTGACACCAGCCCTACAAAAACTAGTTGAACTCAACAAATTGTATATGGGAGTTAAGTGACGCTAACTTTTACTGCGAAAAAGATCTTTAAAGGACATTCCTTAACACAGACTACTAAAGTTCAACGTGTCTATTCAGTGATGATTTCTGTACTACTCTTATCATTTCCTTATGTTTTTATATTATTTTTCGAATAACGTACGGTGCCACAGTTGGTAACATTCCAGGTTTTTTATAAGGAAGTTTCTACTACCTTTACAATCAAAAATCAGAATAGAAAATAAACATCTTTGTAGAATGCAAAAATGTCATATATATAATAATGAGATATGCCTACATACTTGGATAATTTTGAAATTTTACGCGCAGGTCAGGGGAGTATTTAGATTGAACTAGAAACAGTATAGCGTAAACTTGTACTGTTTGGTAACTGAATTGTTTAGTTCTGCGACATAATTATGTGCTTGATGATAATCGAGTTTGTAGATCGACTGAAATGTAACCAAGTGTTTCACCAGTACAGAACACATTTAAGCAGGCTGTGTTTACTTTTTATGGCAGAGCTTTGGAATTTTTTCTTAACATTTTATTCTTCAGGTATTGAATCGATATAGTGATATAAAATAGTATCTCATTTCCAGCTCAAATCACCACAACAAACTTTATCTTTGATACCATGGCCTAGTGAGAATTCTAGTTAAGACTTGGTCAAAAGACTTACGTTTAAAAATAGACCGTTTGCTCCTTCTTACAAGCATATTAATGTATATTATTGTACTATTTTTTAAACTAAATTCGAAGGCACAGAGTGAAAGTTTTTTGAGGATCGCACAATGAATGTGAGGAAACGTTTTTATGTTGCTGAATTAGTATTGAGGTAGAAATCGAACTAGTCGACAAAGTTTTGATACACGCGTGAATGTATGTATATTTTTTTTCAAGTAGTAAAGTACTTCTGATCAAAAGATTTTGAAGCGCATACACACACGTCACACGTTTGCCATAAAGATCTTTGTACACATTAACCAGGTGAATAGCGAGCTCGAAGCCTAATTTTTCACTTGCAATTTTTTAGAATCCTTTAAATTTAGCTACATGGTGTCTCAATCAAAATATCACGGCTGGAAATTTTTGGAAAAGACCAGCTTTAATGCTGACTTAGTTGAAGCAAATACTCTGTCCATCTCTCTGTAAACGAATGAAGCTAGTTAATGTTGGACAGGACTCCATGCTTCAATTTCTTTGTTTTCAGTCGTTATTCAGCCTGATTTCGTTTCTTCTTTCGCAACTTACATCCTGAATACACCAATATAGAGTAATGACGCTTTTCCCGATCGATGATTTCGCGACGATCAATTCAACTAATATACATATACATAATATGACCATCCTTCACAAACTGGGCGTTTATATAATATATTTAGGCGTATGTATTTTAATTTATAAATTACCAGCAACAACTATATATTATATTATTATATAAATACGGTAATTAGAAGACAGTTTAATATAACTCAGTTTGCGAAAGATTTTTCAATACCTAATTAACTACGACTATAATATATGCGTGTACATATTTCATATTTTATGCATTTCCTTAATGTAACTACCTGCCAGTTTAAATTATTTTGGTATCGAACGAGGTATTTACCAAGATTAAAATTTGGTAATATGCGAAGTATTGTGGTTTGTCTGGCTTCTTGGGTCAGTATCGCCAAGTATCAATATCATTTTCAAATAGAGTAGACAAATTGTATGGAAAACATTTAAGTGAAAGAGAAACGCACTCCTTCAACTTCTACAAATCTCGTATAGTGGTGAAAATTATGCATAATATTGGACATTTTACTTGACAAGGTCTTTGTAAAATAATGACTTCATTGCTGATCCAACATTACAAATCTAACTGAACGATTACGCAAGAAATTTTTGACTAGCAATCAACAAAGAGTGTTGTAAATCTTGAAAATTTTTAGTGCCTCGAATTACCCTGCAGACAATAGAAGAATAGACTTAACGAAAAAAAAAAAAATTTCCGTTCACCTTAGTTTTGTGATAAACTAAGTGCTCTTTGAAAGTCTGCATAGTTCAGTAATAAAAAAATCAATTCTCTTTGTAATGAAAATAAAGGTAGTTTCGCATTTATGTACTGTAATATATTTCATAACTATCAATTAATAACTTTTTCATAGTTCAACTTGTAAATGCGTAAACAAATTTTGTCAGACTGATGCAACTATAATCATGAAAAAAAATTCGAAAAAAATAAACAATATATTTATCACAGAAGTCTCATACAAAGAAAATTAGTCCTTGGATTATAAAATTTTCTTGTTAAGGAGTCTTATATAATGTTTTTATAACTCATTACAAGATGAATGCTATTCATTCAAAATAGAATCTGCATTCAAATTTTTTCAAGCAATTTGCAAACTTTATGTGACAGTTATAGCGTATGTAAAAGGAGGGAACCTTGCAATCATTACACAGCCATGTTACAAAAATACTCTTAGATATGTTGCGTTTTGTAAGGAAGCAACGACCATGCAACAAGAGACACGTTGAGAATGTAAATATAAAAAGTGTAACAATTTAAAAGTGCAATTTCTATAGCATGTGGTGATTTCATCACGCAAATGATGTTGCCACATTGGACCAATGTGTATAAGAAAACAATTACAAGAAAAAAAATTGATTAAAATAAATTACAAAAGGAACAAAAACTCTATGATGAAGTAATTTAGCGACCGATTGGAAATGACGAACTTAGTGTAACTGCTGATGAAATTGAGTGATTTCGACATCGAAATTGGGGTTACAAGTCTAGTAATCGAAACCTCTGAAGGAAAAGAACGTTTTTTGAAAGAGTCAAACGGTATATGTATACATATATGACGCAGCGATAAATTCTAATTAATTAGATAGCAAATAAATCTTGAAAATTTTCATTTTCTTAATGAAAATTAACGTCATTCACACACATATGTATTAAATATCCTATCAAGTCCATTCAGTGAAAAATTTATTCTGAAAACAAAATTAAATAAATAACAAATGTTAAAAATAAATATCAAACTAACTCGGTTTATACTATGTAAGGCAATATTTTAATGTTTGACAAAATTATATAGAATTCAAATGTTGTATTATTTAAGAACAAAAAATAAAAATAAAAGAATTAAATACGTAAGCTTCGATATTATTGTCATAGGTTTAATGTGATAGTATATATAATTAAAATTAATTTTTACAATTAACTATAATATGACTGCACACTAAGTTGACAAATAAATTAGCATAATGTTGTAAACTCATCATCATTTTCTCTTCAACATCTTTTCCTACTTTTCAGTTTGGACGTGCTTAATTTGATTGTGGCTTCATGATTCGTATTCAAAGTAAAAACAGAACAAGTTCATCCTTGGCAAAATACTAAAGGCAATTTCTGAGATTTTTCATAATACAGAATAACAATAAAATCTAACAATTGTGAATCTTGAATTGTAAATTGTATTTTTTATTACTGTCATATCATCGCAGCACTCTATTTTACATTTCTATAATTATTCGCAAAGCAATACTATATTGTACAAACCTGGAGCTAACTGGTGGAAACATTCATTTGGGTAGACGTTTAACGTATTTTAATTCATGGCAAAGCCACGTCGCTGCAGAGAGTAGTGCCAAACTTCCAGACTGATGGGAAGCTGCTAGTGGGACGGGAACATAATGTAAAAGTGTCGTAATGCCCAGAAGAACCTGCAGGTACCCTAAACATAAAACAGCCATTGCAGCCTTAGCCCCCCGTCCAGGCAAGGTGTACTTCCGTGAAATCCACCAAGTTGCTGTTATCATGGAAAGTGTTGTAATACCCTGAAATAAGATAATATTACAGAGAAATCAATTTGCGGCTTGAAATTACAAAAAGTATTTAAATATTAATGAGATAACTCACTAATATTCTATGATCAAATTGTACGGTTGTTGGATTTTCAGTGAAATTTCTAAGTGTAGGTGAAATGGCGAGTATGTCGTCAGGTATCCATTTGTCTCCCATTTTCGGAAATGAGTTATAGACAAGTCCAGCATCCATTCCGGCAACAAAGGCGCCAGATATGGCCGTGAGGAAGATAAGGCCCTTTGTTGAATGGGTCATCATTCGAAGTTTTCGCAGACCCTTTGTAATATTGGTATCAAATTTTCGCGTACCAAAATAATCAACTGCCACTTTCTGTGCTGGAATTAATTTGTCCAAAGCGTTATAGAGAAAGCCAGTGTAGATAATAAATGCTAACCCAAGGTGTGAGGCCAGGCGGTATTGAGAAACTCTCGGTACATCAGAAGGACCGTTGAATCTGTCCTCTAGCCCAGATTTGACCATGTACCAGCCCATTAATCCTTGCATGCCAATCAAGGTTCCAAGAGCAGTAACTCTAAGCTTTGTTTTCTTATCAAACCAACCCTTCGTCCAGAAAAATGTTGCAGGAATTATGAAAGCAGCACCTATCAGGCGACCCCATGTTCTATGCAAGTATTCCATCCACCAGATGCGCTTGAATTCTTCCAGTGTTATGTTTTTGTTCGTTCTGTGAAACACAGAAATGTTTAGCTCATTGGAAGTCGGAAATAACCAAGTTTTGAATACAAGTAAATATGTGGTATCGTGAAATTGTAAGTAATCAAATGATAAAGGTTGTACAAATAATGTGTAGGATTTCTTACATTTTGAATTCTGGAAACTCTTTGTACTTCTCAAACTCTTCAATCCAGTCATGTTCCGTTAAGGGCATTCTTTCTCCGAGTAATTTCCACGTCACCATAGATAATCCGGATTCTGTGAGTCTGGTTATGCCTCCTGAACGTGGAGGCAAGGTGAAGTAATTATGAAAACAGTGATCAGAATAAGATACTTTATTGCATTATCACGGAAAATTTTCAGTCTTTTAAGCAGGTAACTGGTAATACAATAATTTATAACGACTCGGAGCTTGGATAGGTTTGTATGTGAGATAAATAGAAATTCAATGGTTTGAATTACAAACCAGATTAGGAATAGGTAAAGCATCTACTCTTAATGGCACGTTGACAAATGCATAGTGCACACACCCCGATCATTTTCCATAAGTCTGATCTGTTACTACTTTAACAATGTAGCGAACGCAATAGTAAAAAATTATATAACCCATAATACCTAAAGCTACTGCAATGAAAACCATTCCACTACATGTCAGCATCCAGGTGCCGACAATCTTCTTTGAATTTGGAGTTGCTTTGGATGCATAATTCAGTGCTATGGTACCAGTCTGTCTTAGTAGGCTCTGAAACTGTGATGTTAAATCAATTTACTAATAGTATAACACAGTACTGCAACGAAATGATTCAAATATTTCACTGTCATTTACCCTTCCTGCTTGAACGGGAATCCTTGGAAAAATGGACAGCCCATTTGTGCGTGACGCTTTTCTTGTCAGCGAGGCGATGAATGTTCGTCTGACATAACACGAACCTGTCAGATTAGCTCGACCAAGAATTTTGGTAGACTGACGAGCAACGCTCAACATCGTGTTTCTGTATAATAACGCAATGTGATGAAATATTTTGCGTGATGTAATACTGTAGGTAACTGAGGTAAATATTTGAGGTTAGGTTAGGTTAGATTGACTTACGTGATTGTAAAACAGTTTCTTGAATTATTATATTTTTTAAAATTAAATGCGCCGGAAGGAATGAATCTAATTTTTAACCGTTAATGTTTTCTTTTATATCACTTCAACTAAAAGCTAGGCGAAACTCACAACTGATACGCAACAAATGCTCAATACTACTGACACTTTAACAGCAGACGACTCGAGACTACATCGCGAATAGCGATAGATCTATAGGTCTAATCTTCGATTAATTTCAAACGTGTAGAAATCACTGACACATACGTAACTGATACATTTCACAGTTGAAAGGCTGACGAGACTTTTCATATTTCGTCCATGTTATCTTATTATTAGGTGAAGAAGAAGATTTCATGTTATGTGCAATTCTCGCGTTCTTAACGGTGGCGATTAGAAAATCATCGATGCCACAGTTTTAATAGTAAGATTTCGCCTGTGTGTAGGCAATCGCTTCAGTTATTCGTTTATGTCTTACAATTAGTTGTTCGTCAGATGTAATGATAGTTGCCTGACGACAGGCGGATTCAAGCTTATTTCTACTCCCTGACTTCATCTTGTATTCCTGATAAATAACAATGCGACCACGGTCGATACGCAAAACGGACCGAAGTATTATACGAGAAAAACTGCAAACGTTTAACATGATAATCAGCAATTTCCGCAACTTCGTACTGTTGGGAATCACGCGCAATCGTCTCAAACGATTTACGCATGATACTGAGAGCGAATATCACCTTGCATTAGAATGATTTTATCGCTTACGGTAAAAAATTCACCATTTCTTTAAACTAGTCAGCTGAAAATGCAGAAATATAATCTGTATGGGTAATAAAATAAGCCCAACAGTTGACGAGCTGAGACAAATGAATTCTTGAAACATAAAAAAAAACACGTTTTACCATCCGTCAGGATGACGTTTTAGAAATACATTATTTTCGGCCACCTAAAATGCGTTCAAAATTGAACTTTTCGGTAAAAATTAGAAAATAGTTTTCCAAAATCGTTGAGCACACTTAAAAAAATGATCGTTTAATTTTCGGCCATATCAAAATTTTATTTTAAAATGGCAAAGGCCAAAGGGCAAGCGGCAAGTAAGTCAGGAGAGGTTGTCACGATATTTGTAGGTCAAGCTGGAACCCAGATGGCAAATGCATGCTGGGAACTTTTTTGCTTGGAACATGGAATCAAGTCGGATGGATATCTTTACGACGGTTTCAAAGTAGTCGATAAGTCGTTTCAGAAATTCTTCGCTCCGTCTCAAGTAACTCTATTAAATGATACGCTCTCGTTACCGAGTTAATCAACGAGTTGTCCTTTTTACTATCTCACGCTTACTCTTTGCGAAGAGTAAGAATAAGTTCTATGTTTATTTACTTATTTTTTTTTTTGAGAGGGATCATTGACACGTTTTTACATCGTCTCTCAGTTAGTACTGTAAATCTTTTTCTGCGTTAAGGCTAGCAAAATGGTACCTCGCACAGTGATTGTAGATCTTGAGCCAACAGTGATCGACGAAATCCGAACCGGTGCCTACAGAGATCTATTTGATCCATCGTCATTGATATCTGGCAAGGAAGACGCAGCTAATTGTTACGCTAGAGGCTATTATTCGGTGGGATCTGAGGCAATAGATCTCGTCCTCGATCGCGTTCGAAAAGTATCAGAAGGATGTCCGAAATTGTCCGGATTCATCGTTTTCAGGTCTACAATAAAAATGTTATTATAAACGTATTTCCAATGAAAAGAAAAGTGAAAGTGTTCGGAAATTTACAAAATTATTCAACGCTTTCTAAATATACATACCTATATCATACGTCGTTCATGAATCGTGTCACGTGACAAGGAGGAAAAGGGTATCTTGTCAACAGCATTTGCAATCAGTAATCAGATACTGCAGTTCTCGGTAAACGATCTTTTCTACCTGTTGTACGTAAACAAACAAAAAAACAGTATCATAGGCTCATGAGAAACGTATTTTGAATTGAATGTTACAAAGTTTATATGTGATATCATGACCTCATAAGAGAGATAGTAAAAATATGTAATTTAAAGGCACATAAAGTAGATGTCAGTTTCAAGGAAAAATTACGAATCATTAATCGCTGTTAAACCGTTCAAGAGCGGAATGTTACCGGGAAGTATGAAAGATTATATGATTCCTAGTATCCCTCCTTTATTACCCTACAGTAAGATTCCACTCTCATTGTCAAATGGTGACAAACGGCAAGCTCATCGTAACCTTTCGCTAAATTTGTTCAGTGTCACGCCCTCTCCACGATAACTATCGCTCTCAAATAAATATTGCTCATATAAACTAAATAAATTTCCAAATATAAATGTAAACAATCACAAAAAAATGGTTAATCTGGTTGAATTTGAGGGGTGTTCGAGTTGAGATAATATTATCAAACAAAATTTACATTCGTTAGTCTTATTGCTTAAATAATTTGAGTACTGCTGGATTGAACGAACCCAAAATCTAATCAATTCTAAGTTAGGCAGAATCCCGTTTATTGAGACAAAAATCATAAAACTCCGTTAATTCATTTTCTCGAGATTTTCTCAAAGAATAAATTTTCTATACCTCGAAACGTTAAGATCTAGATCTAGCGAAAAATCGACTTTTTTTTATTTCTCAGAATAGTGGAAAGTTAAAGATATTTTATACACGCGCAATTAACAATATCTAACACAGGGGTCATATTTATACCAAAAAGATCAAACGCACCGACCTGAAAGAGATAAAAATAATGTAAATTCTTTTTGACAACTGTGCATGATCACGTAATATGTAAGCAGATCTTTCGGCGGTGGTACAGGAAGCGGCTTCACCGCTCTACTGCTCGAAAGCCTGTCCGCTGATTACAGCAAGAAGTCAAAATTGGACCTTGCGATTTATCCGGCACCCCACATTTCCACAGCAGTCGTCGAGCCCTACAATTCCGTACTGACAACGCACGGCACCCTAGATTTTGAAGACTGTTGCTTCATCGCGGACAACGAAGCTCTGTACGAAATATGCGACAGGTAGACACACCTGTACACATGTGTATATCGCGTGCACGCGATTCCTGATAAATTTTTTTACCTTTTACCGAAAATCACCATCGAGAGATTAAAACTTTGCAGAGAAGATTCCAATGTTTTATTTATATTTATTTATTTATTCATTTCTTTCTTTTTTTTCTTTGCAATCCGTGCAGTTACTCACGTAGTTTCCGAAGGTATAATTGGCATCACCCTTAGGAATCTCAACGTGCCACGACCGACTTATACAAATCTGAACCGGCTGTTGGCCCAAGTGGTTTCAAGCATTACGGCATCCTTGAGATTTGAAGGGGCGATAAACGTCAGCCTTGAAGAATTCCAGACGAACCTGGTTCCCTATCCTCGAATTCACTTCCCGCTGGTTACCTACTCGCCTATTACAAGTTGCTGCAAGGCCGTCTACGAGGAGTCGAGTGTCGCGCAAATAACGAACGAGTGTTTCGAGCCATCGAATCAGGTATGCACCTACCTATCTACGTGTGGGAAAAATAATTTCCGACGTCTATCGCGATCAGTCGGCGCTAATTAATCGCCGTGATTCGCAGCTGGTCAAGTGCGATCCCCGTAAGGGGGCCTACTTGAGCTGCTGTCTGCTTTACAGAGGGGACGTCAGCCCGACGGACGTGAACCGGGCGATATCGTCGCTGAAGCAGCACAAGTCGATAAAGTTCGTCGATTGGTGCCCAACAGGATTCAAGGTTCTCCTTTTGCTCACTTATAATCAGTCCCATTTTTAACCGCAACGATTCGGCTGACAAAAAGGAATTTCAAGGCCCCCCTTTCAACGCGTTATAACGTTTCGTCGTCAATTTTCAGCTGGGCATCAATTATCAGCCGCCGTTTACGGTCCCGGGTGGCGATTTGTCGAAGACGTCCCGTTCCCTCGTCATGGTGAGCAACAACACGGCCGTAAGACACGCCTGGGCCCGAATCGGCAACAAGTATGATCTGATGTTCAAGAAGAGGGCATTCGTTCATCACTACATCGGCGAAGGGATGGAAGAGGAGGAGTTCCAGGATGCTCGTGACGACATAGCTGCTCTGATTGAAGATTACAAAGAAATAAACATGTGATGGATTGCTTGTTGTGGAAGAGTCTTCTAGGACGTTGAGGAGAAATTGACCATCGGGGAATTTACCTCGGGCTTATCGAATCGGATATGATTATGATAATTCTTGGATGCAGGAGAGTCTGTGAGCTCTTTGTGATTGAGTTGATTGCGCGCTGATTTCGGTGATCGATTAAACCGAATTCAATTATCCCGTCAATTAACTTTTACGTCAACACCTGATGACGATTATATATGTAAATGTGCTTGCGGGACTTCACCTTCCAAGTATTACACGTGCGCCGATATTGTGTTTGGAAATTGCCTCGATCGCAACGGATTCATTAGCGCGAATCTGCACGAATTGATTCTTCGACGAGTAGCGTTGAATGGGGACTTTAATTAGGTTGTAGTTATTTTCAGAAAAACTTGATGTCTCGAACAACGGAGGAACATCAATTACGCACATAAAGAACCGAGGCTTAGGCTTGTAACCGAAACTCCTTAATTGAATTAATTTATGATCATGTAATCGACTTTTTACCGGGAGATAATTACAACTAATTACTGTTAGAAGTATTATTGCACATAAATATGCATATACGTACATCGTTAGACCTCCCACGACTTTTTGCTTGCAAATGCACGAATGAAATCTGGCAAAAGTAACAATAAACAAATTCCAAAATCATATTTACGGTACATTTATAATTTCAACGACAATACCGTGCGACATTGTAGCTACGTAAATATTGTCGTGGATTGATATCGGGTACATTGCATAAAACACATACATACGCTAAATGTAGTGTAACCAAAAATAACCGGCGGGAGATGATATTATGCTCGAGCTGATAATTTGATTTACTACATCCAGGAAAATCCGCTATCATATTATAATCTTTCAACATAAGTATTATAAATCATGTCAATTATATACATTTCGGTTTGAAATAATTTAATTAAAGATAATTATACAAGTTGACAAAAATTCCAACTGCTACCGAAATTACGACTTAAAATTAACGATGTAATCTAAACGATAATATTTGAATCACGTGCACGATTCTAATATCTATCTGTATAGGCATACTTTTTCTATTATTATTTTATTTTATTTTTTCTTCAATCCCTCACGCGGCGTACGCGACAATGTGGCGAACGCACTTGAAAGACCATTACTTATCATGTTTCAGAGTTTGAATTTAGAATTCGTTCAATTGGCGTTTCTAGACGTACAGTAATTGAACTGCGGGTAGAAGAGGTGACGCAGAACAATTACGCGTAACGTGACAAATTCTCGGTTATTGGTACAACGGAAACGTTGGACGGTACTGAAAGTAGAGTTTTCAGTTGGTCCATTGTCCGCTTCTCTCAACCGAGGTATACAGATTTGTGTGTATATTACAAACACACATTATATACGAGTTGCTTTCCATGATGGCAAAGCATATAAAATTAACCACAAGAACAACGAACGCCGAGAGAAGGGAATGGCGGTCGAGTTTAAAGGTCCAACAACGCGATGTGTTGCGTCTGAGATTATGCGCGGTTCAATAGGTTAAATTGTAATTAATTAAACCTCTTGATGAAAAAAACAAAGAACTTGGCGTAACGTATCGAATAACGGGCGGAAGAAAACGTGGGTCAAGTCTCACTAAGAGTTCCCGTGACTCAAACTGCTCTCAAGATTGGAATATTTCAGGATTCCTTACTCGATGCTACACGTGTATAAGCACAAATATTTGAAAACGCAATCGCGATGTGGACTTTATGCCTATATGTAATTGAACGGGTCACATACAACGTCGCGGAAATTTTTCGAAATACGGATGGGACAGTGGACATGATAATTAATGAATTATCTTTCGTTGACAGAGGGACGTTATAATGCATGCTCGGCATGTTCTATACGCGTGCAAGCTCCATGGGAGGCACAACGAGTGTGATTTACTAAGGCGATGACTTATCGCCGTATTTCTTTTACTTTCGTATCCATACCAACATTATCAAATATAGTTACATGAATACGGTACTCGGTGCAATAACACGTGTTATAACGATAATGGGGTATTAATAATTGTTGTAACTACCGTCGTTGGCGCTATTTTTTTTTATCTTTATTATTATGGTTACTTTTGGTATTGTTTGAAATGATTACGAAACTTTGAACGTCAGTACACATCGCATATGACGTGGGGAATAACGTCAGACGATTAACTTCGATCCCGTTTTGTTCACTGGCCTACTTTTGTTACGGATTCTGAAACTGAAAGTGACGTTAAAATCACTTGTTTTAGCTGATAACTTATCGATGTTTTTGTTTTTTTATTTATTTTTTTTCATTTTGGATGATTCAAACCCGACCCGGAATGTGATGCATAGTAAAATACACGCTGCAACGGGTATCTCGTGTCGATCACGTGCCAAGTTTTTCATAGCAATTTCTATTCACGAACCGCGAAGACTTTTCAATTTCATGTTACTACAGAAAATATAAAAATACAGTATCGACGAGTCGTGCAATCTCTTTCCGGTCTAAATGATGACATGCGAAAAGAACACGATCTGTAAATTATTTTCATATGACAAAGCTGTCTACAAAGTCCGTACGATTTTTTTGTTAAAATTTTTCTTACGAATGTGTAAATTACTCACATATAATCACTGAACGTAGTAACACATTATTTGTAAAGGATCATAAATGCATCAATGCGTAATGAAAATGTCAGCGGGTCTTTGCGTACGATAATACGACTTACGTAAAGTTTATAAAGTTGCGTTATTCGACCGAGTGGAGGAAAAAATGATGGGGAATAAAAAAGAAGAACGACAAAACCGAGGAAGATGCGAAGAGTAACTGTTTTTCCGGAATAAACATTTGTCTACCCGGGAGGGGATAGAAACTAGTGTAACCGACCCGCGATTTCATTTATCAAAGAAGTGACGTGGGTGCGATCGGTATAAATAAGCAGTGCTGACCGCGGCTGGACATTAGTTTCCAAGTAGCTGTCAGTGAGTGCGAATGAATAACTGAACGCCGCTACTAAACGCTGCGCAACAGCTTCTTCGATATAACTGCAAAGTTATATTATCACCAATTCTAGTCATTTTTTACCTGGTACCAAACAACCAACACTACCAAGCAAAGTAAGTTGTACAATATTTCTTAAACTTCATCAAGTTCGATTATCCGGTTCGACAATTCACATAATTGTTTTGTTTCGAATTTTCTCAAGGGTAGAAGAATTATGGTAAAATTAAAAAATGGCTGAACAATACTGGAGTTTCTATTTAAATGAATAATTCTGATTCTATAGATAGAGTAATAACGAGAATCTTCATTTATTACTTATAAAATTTGTCTTTTTTACGTTGATAAATAAGTTTTGAAGTGTCTGGTTGATAGTATAAGCAGCAAATAGCATCACGTTTAAATAAAAAGCAAACTTTATTTAACGAAAATATTTTTTCTTTAATTACTTACGTGGTAGAAATCAAAATTTGACATCTAGAACCCAGGCTCAAAATTCGTGACGTTGATCGGTGTTATTTGATGCATGGACTATTTTGAGTAGTTTTAAACGTCTCGTTCGCTGCGCAAATCTTTAACAGTTGATAAAAACAATATTTCAATTTGCAGATGTTGATCGGTGGACAAATATCTTACATTGCCGGTAAGCAGGCGGTGAGAACGGTTTATTGGCGTACCGGAAACAACGGCCGAATGCTGAAGACTGCCAAAACCTGCATGTTCCAAGGGCCTCCAAAGCCAGCTCCGTCCTCAACTTCCGCGGCGGCTGCCTACGCGAGGGATGCCCCGATAAGTATGCGAAAAGTTATCCTCAAGACAAGAGTTTGAAGATAAGATGCAGAGAATCCCCGAAGCGGAAGATGTACATAATTATTAATTTAATAAGTCATTTTTTGTATTACCACAAAGTGTGGAGAAAATAATATCGCGACATTTATTTATCAACTATCAATATCACTGTGGCATAATTATTACCTTACCCCAATTTGATCCTCCTCGTTATTTCCTGTAGCGTAATGATGTGTAATCATCCAAACGCAGTTCGTAGAATCACAAGATAATGTTTGTTCTCTCCTTATTATCTGTTTTTTGTTCCGACTATGAGTGAGACTCGCACAACGCACGAGCTCTGGTTGGTACATCTGTTGACCTCAAAGAGAACTTTATCCCAAAGTACGAAACCTGTGTATCAATCCGTTCAATCTGAAATTAATATTCGTTGAAAAGGGTCATTTCGATGTTCAGCACCTCAACTTTATCCGTTATATTCTCAATTGTCGTAAACACTTCCGATGAAATTAATCATCATGCAGAGTTGCGTCGGCTTCGTTTTTATGCACAGCATAATATGGGATCTATGGCTGACGGACTCGATCGGTTTGTTCTACTTAGAAATCGCAGTCGGAGATCTACGACTAGTACGTCACCTGATAGCGTTAAACATACAATACTACACGGTACAGGCATATCAATGCATCAGTTGCAGTCCTTGAATAAGGAAGAAAATATGTACAATGCGTGATGTGATTACTCGTTTGTTGAACTTTTAGTTTTCTAAAATTACATGCGGTCCAAAGTCAAGCCTGACAATCGATTACAGGTCAGAGAATGATTAGCAGGGAACCGACAGAAATTACCGAAGAGAACAATGAAACTCAAGACCTATTCACAAATTACAATATCGTGCAAAACCCTTTGAAGAACCTCGATTTAGCGTTGTTGGAAAATAACTTATCCGAGACAGAATGATTGCCTAATTCGGTGTGGCAATACAGCTGTTAGAAATACGGTAGAATATAAACTGACCTAGCTAATGTGGCTTAAAAAAATATGTCTGTTCCACGATATAATAACGCAGAGTATAAAAAAAAAAAAAAAATGTAAGTAATCAGACGTTCCCGTCCAGCGTTACAGAGATAAAGTGTATAGTAGCAATGGCATTGATCTCGATAAAAGTGGGATGCAGCCACGAGTTCAAGTACGCGAGCAAAAATTTTACAACACAGCCAGGTTAGCCGGCACGAATTCGAGGAGGCTAACAATTCCAGTTGATGAAAAAAAAAAGCGATCTGACGTGCCGTCGCTGCGGTTCAAAATCCCCTTTGATCAGTGTCGGGGACGAAGTTCGCGGGGGTTGGTAAAAAGCGTCTATAGCAAGATTAAAGGGGTGGTGTAGACAAGTGTTGGAAGGAAGGAAGGAAGGAGAAGGAAGGAAAGGAGGAAGGAGGGTCGGTCGCATACCGTCGCACGAATGGCGTCTGCGCGACTGACGTCACCATATTGATTTCCCTTTGGTACCGCGAGCGTAGAGTCGGAGCATCGATTTGGCACCTCTCGCTACCAGCTAAAGGGATTGACAGAGAGGAGAGTCCAGTGAGCGAAACAGAGGTGAGAGGTGAGCAAGGTGTCCAGCGAAGCGGCTGGTTGTCCTCAGGAACTGGGAAACAGTGTGGTTGTTCAGCGATGCAGAATTATGGCCACGAGGACTACGACTATGAGACTGGGACTGGACACGACGGCGTTGCCCGCTCCCTTCCGTCGGTTCCTGGCCAGCCTGGAGGACTCGGAGTCCCCGCGGCCCCGGGGATCAGACCCATAGTCGACCCTCAGGCCCAGGGTGAGGTGGACCCGACGGTATACCCCCAGCCGAAGGAGGCTACTCACAAGATTCGTGGGAAGAGCGACATCCTCGAGTACCTGTTCGGCTCCGTAGACCAGGAACTCCTCACCGTGAAAACGTTCTACTTCTTCTTCTACTCTGCGTTCGGTTCTCTGTTCCCGCTGATGGGTGTATACTTCAAGCAGATGGGAATGAACGCCGGTCAGTGTGGTCTTCTCATCGGATCCAGACCCTTCGTTGAGTTTCTCAGCGCTCCGTTTTGGGGCTCACTTGCCGACAGGTGAGCATCCATGCGGTGACACTCATTTTCGCTTTATTAACACGCATTTCCTTCAATACCGCAACAGCTGACAGGCAGATCTTCCAGATTTTCTCCCAGGTTTTACACTGTTCGATAAGCGATTACCCTTCTTGGTTCTTCTCCGTGGTGGTAAGGGGCTGAGGCCTTGAATAGGTCGCTGCGTCTAATTGGATTTCAGTTCAACTTTAGGTACATACGTAAAGGGAATCAGGGCAGGGCAGCGACCTACTTTCTCAAGGGCAAATAAACTCGCAGAACCCTTGTCTAAACAACGGTGCTGAGCTGCGGGGGATGAGAGATTGATTAACCGGGATTAGTGCCGAAGCTGGTACTGATAGAAATAGTCAATAAGCGTTCGATCGGCCATTCTCTCGCAGCGTTGGCGAATGTTTGGAATAAAATTAAGAGCTAACATTGATTAAATTTTGTCTCGGTTGTGCGAAGCAGGTTTGAAACGGAAGCTAGAATAACGGTACAACGAAATGTATTACCCGTGATTTGCACGTCTTTTCAGATGGCAGAAGGGGAAGATGATTCTTCTCGCATCGCTTTCCTGCTGGATAATCTTCACCCTTCCTCTGGGCTTCATTGAACCACCGGCTATATCGTGCATGGTTTTAGAAAACGACGTGCCGATGCTTAAGAACCCCGAGCGAGACACGCGGATCGGGAAGCGTTCGGTCAGTATGGAGAGCTACTACCGTCCCGACGACGACATGACGGATTTAGAGACGGCGGATAACGTGGTTTTCGAAAGGATTCGCCGAGATGTTGGGGGCGCCGAATACGACCATCGTAGGTCTTCGAAGCGGGTCCGAGCGTCGAGCGATCATGTCAACATGAGGCGAACCCTGGGTTACGATTTAGATAACAATGAAGTTGATGACGCTCAAAGTCCCTACGACCTGGAGGGTAACAGGGTGACGCGCGAGACACACCTCGACCCCGAAGACGGCGTTGCCGAGGATCTGGAGTACAAGCAATTCATGGAAAGTGAGGAGATCCCGGATCCATCCGTCCAATCCGTCGATTTAAAGAGCTTGGAACGGAGAAACAGACCCGCTGACGTTCTGGAATACAAAAGGTTTTTAAAGGTCAGTCAGTCAGTCGGTGAGTCTAGGAAATAACTACTCTTGACTGTCACTAAAGTAGAGCACAGAAACACACAGCCACTTTCTATCCGTGAATCGAATTTTCCAAGAAGTCGTAGACAAAGTGTTGTTCGATATGTAATTTTCACTTTACGGTGAAGACGTGTTTCCTTGACTTTTTCACATGTTCCAGAACGAGCCTTTGGACGAAAGCAGACCGCCGAAGAAGGCTTACACGAAGTCGAAGACGCACGTTAAACCTCCAAGAGAAAAGGTAATGGTGAAGAGAAACATAGTCAGTAGGGGTTCGGACATCCTGCGGCATCACAGGTATAAGAAGTTGGGTAAACGGGAAACGAATTCGAGACAAATTGTCGCTTCGAAAAATGACATTTACGGTATGAGTGTTAAGGGTCTGAGGAAATTGATGTTCGTCGAAGATGTAGAAACGGAAACGTCTGGGACTAGGAGTCGTCGTTCGGTAAAGGGGTATCACGTCCCACAATCAAGTGGCCGAAGTCCGTTTCCGGTCACTTACGCCGCAAACTACAACAAAAAAGAGGACGAGGATTTGGTCAAGCCGATGTTCAGTTCAATCGTATACAAAATTTCGGTAAGCTTTCTCATTTTCCACTTCCGTATAACGCAACAGGATTGATTATCACTGTGAAAAATGATCTTCGACTTTCCTTACAGGATATCCAAAAGACGTTCTTCCTTCTGCTCCTCCTCGTCATCGTCGGTGAGTTTTTCTCGGCACCTGCGATCACCTTGGCTGACTCTGCGGTCATCACTCTTCTCGGCGAGGACGCAGACAGGTGGGAATATTTAGCGGAATGCGGGACTCCTGAACTTGGCACCACCTCCATTCGTTTCAATGTTGAAGGTACGGACACCAGCGTATGTTCGGAAGTCTGGGATGGGGCTTGGCCATGTTCTTCGTCGGAATCGCCCTTGATCACAGCACCGCGTTTCCGGATCATCCCTGCGAGCCAGACGCCAGAGAAAAAAATTACACCATTTGCTTCGCCACGTTTAGCGTCCTTATGGGCGCAGCATTGATCACCGCGACGCAGATAAACTTCAAGTATGATTTTCCCGTTGCGGAACCGGTGAGTAGAACTGCAAAAATTGCACGATAAACGACGGTAAAAATTGTGGTTCCTGACTTTTGAGCTATGAACTCGATTCTGTTATTTAGGAAGTGTCAAAACCTGCGGCCGAACCAACCCGGGAAGAACAACTTCAGAGTCAATTGTCCCAGCAGCTGAATTTACCGGGCCTTCAAGATTCGTCGGGAAACCCTGACCCCAAGCCACAACCACCGGAAGGCAAGGTACAAGCGTTTCGTCTGAACAATCGAAACGAGATCCAAAAAATTCTACGATCTTCTGTCGATCCGCCGAGTTTAAATAAAATCTTGCTGTCTTCCAGACGAAAATGTTCGCGCAAACAACGCGGGAAATTCCCGAATGGGTCACAGTCCTGAACCAGTTCAAGGACCTGAAGTGCGCGTCCTTTCTCTTCGTTGCATGGTTCATGGGATTTGGAATAGGGCTGATATTCACTTTCCTCTTCTGGCACCTGCAGGACTACGGAGGAAGTCCGACGCTCTTCGGAGTAGCCTCGGTGATCAATCACATATCCGAGATCTTCGCCTACTTCTTCAGCTTCAAGTTAATCCGACAAATCGGGCACGTCAAGGTCGGCAAAACACTCCCTCAAATCGCGACCACAATAATCACGACCATTCGATCGCAATACCAATGACTCTTGTTCGAACAGGTCCTCTGTCTGGGACTAGTCGGCAACATACTGCGCTTCTTGTACATTTCGTGGCTGAAGAATCCTTGGTGGGTTCTCCCCTTCGAATTCATGCAGGGAATCACCCACGCCGCAGTTTGGGCAGCCTGCTGCAGCTACATCGCTCACAACACGCCACCCCAGCTGAGATCAAGCGCTCAAGGTGTTCTCCAGGGTCTTCATCACGGATTGGGTCGAGGATGCGGTGCCGTCATCGGTGGAATGTTTGTCGCCAGTTACGGTGAGCTCAGGATTGACGAATCGCTAATAAATCACGACGACAGGCTCGACTTTGAACACCGATCCGTTTCAGGCACCACAGCAACCTTCCGAGCCTATGGCCTGGTCTGCATAGGAGTCTTGGCCGCGTTTATATTCATAAACTTTTACCGAAAGGACACGGGATTCGTCTCGGAACTACCACAGACGGAAGACCCTCACCAAGTAGCCGAAGCAACGCATTTGGCCCCGCACGGAGTTCCCAGCAACGCAATTCCTCGTGCTTTGAGCTCGAGTCGACTTCACGAGCTGGCCAATCAGGAACCGGGATACGGTGCCACTTATCAGACGTCAGGTGGAAACCTGGATATTCCCGGTGGTAACGGAGGTAAGTTTCAGGGATGGTTTCTCACTCTTACGCGCTTCACAGAATTCGCGACGAAATTTTCTTTCTATCCTCTTTTCGCAGGGAACACTAATCCTACGAATCCATTCCTGAACGGCGGAGGAGGCGGTGGAGGTGGAGGTGGAGGTGGAGGTGGAGGCGGTGGTTATAATTACGGAGTGGCCGGCAAAGGGGAAGATGAATTTATTCGTAGGAGCTTCCAGGTCGAGCATGGAATATCCCGTTAATATCGATATTAGACGTTCATTATGTTGTTTGCCCGATAGTGTCGAATGATCAAATCTTCGCGTCTCGCAGTGTCGCGTCCAGTCAAATACGGTACATAACACGCACATAACATACCTTGACGCACAGTACTTGTACTATATTATATGTGTATATTACATTTACATGCTTTCTTCGCCCAGCTACAGCGTTAAAAACCGCACATTTTACGTTCGCTCCTTGTTATTTTACATCACCGTCGTTGTCCTGATTTTTTAACTGAGATACGCACTTGTTAGCTCGCTTCTTGGTCGACAAGAATTTTCTCCCGCATGCGTATACCTTTGTACGCCAATCGCCGAGTGGATGTGAACGCAAGAAATGTACCAATACGATTCGTTTAACATATTATTCTGCTTGGCAGATCTACAGTGAAGTGGTCGGGAGGGAATACGACTTGGCAAAAGTACCGGAGACCTATCTCCACGCCCAACAGCCTTGCACTAATCCGTTTCACCAGCACGACTACGAGTGGTAACCCAATTGATTACACCGATGAGACAGGACGCGTCGCAGAATTTAACCGTCTTGTTATTTCTCACTCGAGTCTTATATATGGTATTATACATATTACATTATTGCAATTTACGTTTAAAGATAATCGATTGGATCGCTTGTTTGGGAAACAACAAACGAACAACATATCTCGCTATTGATATTACGTTTAAGTAGGTACACACCTTTGCATGGCGTGAACAAAAAAAAAAAAAACTTGCGTAATCCGCTGTGAAAATTATTATTTATGTATTACGTATCGTCAACTGGTTAACTGACGAATTAAATTTTCTGCCATTCATGCAAAAATAAGCAGGGATCAAATTCACGAATTGGGAATGGATTAAGGGGATAGTAGATACCGCGAACGGGGTAATCAAGTTTCGATGTAATCGGCTATATCGAAGGGTTTTTCTATTTGCGCATTTTTAAAGACGATTCATAAAGTCGCGTCACGAACGTTACCCGAGATTTATGTCTAATGATATTCGGTTGTACATGAAAAATATCTCGCCATGTGAAAAAAAAATTACTCAACTAGTAATCGGAACGTTTGTAATTTGGAGAGCAAAATTTTTACCAATATTTGACAAGATTACACTTCTAAAGAAGCACCCCAGTTCCTCGGAGACGTTATACCCTTTTTCAAAGTGTAAAAATACGAAACCTGTAAAGATATCACACAAGGATCAGCGATTTTGTTTTCTTGTATTCTAATCTGTTAACTATCGAAGTTTATGCGTGAAGATTTTTTCACGACATCGTCGAGCGTATTAAACACCTAAGGTAGTCGGAATTAACGATTTATGATTCACGTACCATTTGTGCTAACAAAAAAAAAAAAAAAAACACTTTTAATCCAACCGACACACATCGTGGGATTGTAATTTATATTATATAAATATATTTAACGATAAATATAACGCAGAATGATTTGGAATGCCGCACTGGAAAATTTATACCTGCGGGTATATATTATGCTCGTGAGTGATGAATGTATAAAAGTCGTACGGAAAAAATTACAAAGAAATTTAACCGATCATTCGGTTGGTAATAGATTCGAGACCGAAAGTTGTTCTTAAGGATTTTCATATCTTATAACATGAATATCACAATTTGAAAAAAACATTATTATACAAAGTTTCCCAATACAGACGTATCCAATTATTATCGTATGCATAAGATATACATAAGTTATGGATTGAAAATCTGTAATAACGATAAAAACGAAGCTTAGCCATCCGTTGATTAAACAAGAACACATATTTTATAGAATGTAATGAGAAGTAAATAAATATATTAAATTATAATATATACAAGTATGGATGAAGAAAAAAGAAAAAAAAAGAATAAAAAGATATATATATATATATATATATATATATATATACACACACACACACATATATATATATGAAATTCATTTACCCGAATATCTGCGTCACTGTTCTATAGATGTACGTAAGATTCGTTTCGAACAATTCTATTATAAGAAATTTGTTATGTCGACGTGCAAGAATGTACAGCTTCAAAGAATAATACTTGACACAAATTGAGTCATTATCGATCACCATTCTGAAAAAAAATTCGTAGGTGAAACTAATATCTGACCGGTTAACCGCGATGCAGTTAGAAACCGCAAGATTAATTATTGGCACGTAAACAAATTATATGCGTATAAGTCCATCCATTTGGAAATATCATGTAATTTGATGTGGTGATCATCGCGTGTCTCGTATTAATCTGATTAATATAAATTTTGACGTATAACATTGTTGTAAATACTCTCGTGAATTTCTTAAGATATTATTATTATTATTATTACAACGGAATACCAGTTCAAATTTTATGTTGACCGCAATTATATAAATACATGTTGTGAATAAAACTGTATAGATTTTATCCAAAAGTTATATACAATTACATTATATTTTACTATCATATAATAGAGGAGTTTGTCGACATACGTGTATTATATTGCCGATATCGTATGATTAGGATATAAAAAATTTCCTTATACCAGCAAAATCGAAATGAGTTTTTGTACGAAGATCTGAAATTAACTGTTTTTTTCAATTGAAACAACTTTGCATATAATTACGCAATTGTATCGTCAAAAGGTATTAACATTGGCAAAACGTTTGTTTCATTGTAATTCGAACTACTGTATAGATATACTGTTGCGGCTTTCGTTATTTGAAAAAAAGGGTTGAAAAAAAAGAAAGTTATTAATAAATTATTTAAAAGAAAGAGCAATTTTTGCCGAAGGCATATATTTTGCCGCAAGTCACAATATGAATAAAATATTATTCAGAAGCTAGAGGTATATTAAGTTTACAAAATAATTAGAAAGTACATATTATACAGATAAACTCAATGATATTAAATAATTATATATGTGTGTAAGGTTGAATATATGCCGCAATGTTACGTATATTATTACGGTTAAGTGCTCCTCGTCCAAACTATGATTTTCCTGGTAAAACGATTAAAATTTGCTGCTTGAATTTTAATTTCTATTTTCCACTATTTTCATCACTTGAAATCCAATTATTGCTTTTTTTTCTGCGTTGTTAACATTACTGTGCACTATAATTAGAGGTGCTCGAAACGTACGATTTTAAAATAAAAATATCCAACACGCATTGGTTGAAACATAAATAAAACGGCGTAGAGATGTTCAAGTGCAGATGTAAAGATTTTTTTAATTATCTTAGATATTGCTTGTTGTCAAGTGTAAAAATAAAAAAAAAAAAAAAAAAAACTTCTATATTATGCTAAGCATATCTTGTTAAAGGAGAGGAAAAAATCAACCTCCGGCAAAAACACATACATATCATTACAAAAAAAAAAAGTTCAAACCTATAAAGCCTATAAATTTACATGTAAGAGATAAAATTTACGAGAAAAAAAAAACAACAAAAAAAATTGTCATACTTTACATGTTATTATAAGAATGTGAATATCATTTCATTGACATAAGTGAACCGTGCAAAAGTCCTTTGATATAATTGTAAATGTTGCTACAATGTTATTTGCAGAATGATATTTCAGTAACGCAATATTTTTCCAATCATTTGAATCAATTATTACGAATAATGTACAACGCGTTTGAAATTATACGAATCTGAATTTCATTCAATCATTTACGGGATATTGCAAAGTATGACAATAATAACTGGGTAATAGATAATACCTTTTATAGGAAATGTATCAAGATAAATGTAATATAAGAGTTTGAAGTGTTAAAAAAAAAAAAAAATGGCTTTGCTTTTCTATTTTCCTTTTATGTATTCGTTTTTTCATTTCATTAAACTCTTTTGTTTGCCTGCTTCGACCTGCAAATTTACATTTCACGGTTAATATCACAGGGAGATATAAGATTCGCTGCGTTGCGTTTTTCTCGATTCTTTGCGGATATCGTGACCAGAACGCGGGGGAAAAAGAAGGTAAGATTTGAAACTTACATCAAATATAACTATTGAAGATGAAACGTTTAAACAAAAAAAAAGAAACACATCTCAGCAGAAAAAGGTCTGCACAACATTATCACCAAAAAACAGGTGCAACATGGATATAAATTTACATTTGGTACGAACATGGTGTCTTTAATGAATTTTTTTTCTTTCCTTTTTCTTTAATCATATACATGTTTCAGAACTGTGTGGACATTTAAATTTTAGTTGGCATCTTACTTTCTGATATACAGTCATACTTATTAAATCGTAAACGCAATCATCAATATGATGCAAATACCTTGGTCAAAACATTTGAGAGATTTTCATCTTGTTTCTCAAGTCCATTAAAATTCCTTTTTTCTTTTTTTTTTTTGTCAATTTTTATATACATATATGTATGTGTGTATGTATAATGTTTCGTTATTTCTTGATAGCTTCGAGTGATTATACAGAAAAACGATGATAATAATAAGAAAATTCATTCGATAAAAATATACGTATAATCCAAAAAAAAATAAAAATGAGGATAATCACAGAAGTTTGTGACCATATTACTCATTAAAAAAATATTATGTAACAAACATGTACGTATAATTTTTTGACGACTAGGACAGTATATAAGGTAACAATAAAAAGTAATGTGTAAAACCGGAATTCAATAGTGGCTGACTGAAAGAGATGGGAGAATTTATTGATATGAAACTAAAATAATATGAGATATATTACATTCAACATGTAACGAATGCAAATCTTTTTCTTCACAATATTATGTATTCGTTTCAGCGTATGCGTAATGTAACTAACTATAATTGGATCGTCCCAAAAATTCTTCTTGCAATAGATATAATTTTAACTATGAATTTTATTATTGGAATGCGATAAGTGATATGTGATTTTAATTGAGAAACGTATATAATTTTTGAACTACTGGTAAATTCGAAAAATTAACGACGGAGCCAGGAATCGAACCTGGTATCTAGCGATGCTTTACCGGAGCCTTACTCCACTAGACCACCTAGCCGCCCTGACTCTGATGTCGTTAATTCCTCTCATTACCAGTAAGTTCAAATTTGTTTTCTTGTGCTGTGATAGTATATGTGAATATAGAAAGTGTTCTTCCTCTTCGAGCACATTTGTAAGAATGTCTGTAAGTGTTTACATTTTGGTATCTTACGCTTCTTGGTGCGAAGCTCGTAAGACAGTCAATGACCGTCTAATATTGAAATGCGGATATGCATCATCAACATTAATATTAATCACGAGGTAATTTTCATTTTGTGAAACGTATATAATTTTTGAACTACTGGTAAATTCGAAAAATTAACGACGGAGCCAGGAATCGAACCTGGTATCTAGCGATGCTTTACCGGAGCCTTACTCCACTAGACCACCTAGCCGCCCTGATTTTAATTGAGTCGTTTGACCTCATTTTACACCCCGCACATCAATTTGAAAAAGGGCGTAACTCGCAGAATAGATTTTAGCAATTTTTCAATCAAATGTTTAATTATTATACTGGATTAGATCCAGGTTCAAGCTACCGAAACGTTGAAAAAAGATAGCCGGAAAAAAAGGACGACCCAATCCTTTGTCGCGTAACAATAATCGAAGAAATACTCAAACTAATTTGGCAAGTTTAATTGAATAATTATCTAATTAATTATTAACTCGTCGAACATTGTTCTCGATATTCATCACTTTTTATAACTAGAGGCACTAGTTAAGCTTAAAATCTAACAGGCTGAAATGTTCGTCGATGATCGATACTTGTAATTTTTTTTTTTTCTTTTCTTACCTCTTTTTTTGTCGTTAGGTTTCGTTTTCTTGTAATTTATTCTTTTCTTTTTTTTAATAGGGTTTCTAACTGTTAATATGATCAACCTATGTAGCTATAATTAGAGAGAGAATATTACTACGCATAATATGCATGTATGTGAATGTTTCTAATTAAGTATCAACTGTTGAAACTTTTATACGTATTTTAATTAACGCGAATCTACAATATTCGCCACAACGCTATATCCTGTATGGGCTACTTCTTTTTTTTATTTTTTAATTTTTTTTTTTTTATTTTTGTTTTTGTGGTAATATTATGTAAGATACGAAGTGAAAGAAGACATAGTCTAAGACTTTGTTAACACGTGCGAAATTTTTGTCGGTTTATTTTTACCATTTTACTTTATTTCAACGTTATTTTTTATTTGTATATTACTTGGTTCTTGAAACGTCGCGTAAAAAATCAAATTGGGCAGAATTCGAAAAGCGATGAACGAATCAACTTTTATGAACAAAACTGGTTTAATATTTCGAGTAATATTTTTCAATTGTCAAAAGTTTCTAATAATATTTTTGTCAAAAATAAAAACACAATGCAAATAGGATTGGGAGAAAAAAGAAAATTGTCTTGGCATCTGCATACCAGAAAACAGTAAAACCTTGATCAAGGATTTCGGGTAAGAAAAATTGACATTCAATATTGAAGAAAACTTTGCAACGATCATGATATACTAATTTTGTTGAATGTAAGAAGTTTTGAGCTTTTTATCCTAAGTATTAAACACTCAGTTAAAATCGTTCTATTAAAATTTTAAGGAAGAGGATATATAACTTGTCGAGGAAATGACGTTCGATAGTCAATAATACTAATACTCGCTAGTGTATTTTTGGTACACTCGGATCTCGGTTTTGGAAGCAATTCGAGATAAAATATTCCAAGATCGAAGACGGGCGACGACCCCTCATGCAGCCTCGGTTGTAACCGTAAAGAGATATGTTTGTAACGTGAACCAAGATACAATGATAAAAATCAAGATCCGAGTATAGGTGGTACGATAATAATCATCTATTGAGGCTTTGGCTTGAACAAGAACTTTAACATTATAAATTACCTTCGCTTAATCAGAACAAACTATATAGTTCCTAAAAGTATACAGACTTTTGCGCAAAACTGGACCGTCTTCGAGCAGTGTGACACTACGGCAGAATTATCGTGAGTTTTGTTTTCGTCGTCTTATTTTTGTTCTGGTTTTCTTTGCTTTCATTTCAATTAGCTTCTTTCAATTTTTTGTCACTAATACTGGCACAGTGAGGCAATAATCATAGGACTTTCTAACATCTCTTCTTAGAAATCACTACACACTAGTAATCCAGCTTTGTATTTATTTGAGCACATCTGATTTCGAGCTTGATTGAACAGTTTGATTGGTTAGCAAAAAACAACAAGAGGTTTGTTTGGCAATGATAAAAAAGAACGAGCACAATATTAATAATAACATTACATAATAAAGATTGTAAGGTTCCAAAGGTAGTTGGAAAAACAGGGTGACGACAATTTTGCACAAATAAAATTCCCTGAAATTTTCCGTCAAGAAATTTAGAATTCCCCGAAGATTTCCCACGCAACTTAGGTTGGGTAGCTTTTATGACCAAAAGCTCCAGAAGTTGTGCGCTTTGAATATATTATTTTGTATCTAAAACCACATAGTATTGCTTCGTTTCGCACAAATGATTTGAAATTGAACAACACCACGTCTGAAAGTTAGGTCAACTGAATTTACGAAGCATAACTGATGTTTGACAACGATTTTTAAAAAAATACATTTTTCCCTATGATTTATTATAATTGCCTGACTTTTCCCGATGGACGAAATCCCCTGATTATTCCTGGTTTTCCCGGTTTGTCGCCACCCTGATAAAGTATAGTAAGAAATTATGTCGTAACTTATTGAGATTGGTTTTAGTTCACAGCCATTAGGGATGCAGTATGTAAAACTATCTCCTCTTGTAAATTCAAAGCGATTATCAACGACCATTAAGGTGATGTCTGTGCAAGAAATAAGATTAAAGAACAAAAAATTCTACAGACCTCTATAATTCTCATCTTCGGTCAATGAGATAAAAAATGCATTTGACAAATGAAAATCATAGCCCACGTTGTCTTGCGATTAGCATAGAAGAAAAAAAAAAAAAAACTGACTTAGAGATATCTTAAAACCTTAATCCAAAACCGATATTTGGATTCATCTACGATAGATTTATTAGATGTTACCTAATAAAATTGAGAGCAGTGGAGCGGTAAGAGAAATTTTTTAAATTACAAATTACTGACACTAGATATAAACTACATAATTCTTTTAATTCTAAAAAAAAGGGTAGATATGTTTAACTGGTATTCTCATTGTCTTTATCGTTGAGGTTTTTTAAACATCAAAATAACGAAAAATCTAAGGCCACTACGCGTTTATTGTAAAACGTTCTACTACAGTGAAATAACGTACCTTATATTTTACTACCAGTCTATCGATCATTATTTCATTGTACTTCTAGGCAAGAGAATTATGATACTAGTCAAAGTCAATTGATCTATAAATGGACCATAACTGGGTTTAAGACTAAATCGATTAATCACTGCACTGGGAAGGGTGAAAGAAAATCGGTTTGAAATGGACCCCCACCTTTTCAAACTTACTCACTGGTACTTTTGAGTTTTTTAACTCAATTCAGAGTTATGGACTAGACGAATCATAATAAAAATATGAGACTAATCGTCTCAAACCACCTTGTACGAGGAATTCAATAATTCTGTTGACAAACATGATGGTCCAAGTTTAGTATGACTTTATACGAATGATAAAACCTAGTGATAATGTATATGATTTTCGAGGTTCGAGAGAACGATCTAAAAGAATGAATTCTCAAATACTTAGAATTCTATACCTCGTTCCCCTTAATAAAAGTCAGTGTATCCCTAAATAGTTGAAAGATTAAAATTTAGCTGAGATCCTATGATTTATGCTTTACTGGTGCCAAACTCTGCCGCGACATGACACGCCGAGCGAGCGATCTATTTTACGCTAGGAACTACATACTCCGAAATTCTGAATCCCGTTCTATCGAAAGGCTCAGAAATTACCGAGCCTAGTCAGATATCAACTTCAAACATATCTTGCTCTATTGGCTTTTTTACCCAGCTTCCAAGTTGTGCTCTCACAAAAGCATCCTTTAGTTGACGTTTGGCCAGCTGCATAGTAAAACAAACATGCTTTTACATAACTCCAAGGAGTCAATTCCACTTATTTGCTCGGTGTATTACTATAGCGATAATCGATAACTTTCCAGAACTAATAAGCATGCTTAGTCTGTTTAACATTAAAAATCAAGGTAGTGTTCCTCTGCAATTTATGGAATTACTAAAAAAACTGAAACAAAAGTGCTCGAGTTGCTGCCCATCGGTTACTCGAAAGTAAAAAAAAAAAAAAACTCCACTAGGGCTTTTGTGATTAGCTGTAAACTCATTCATTTTCGACCTCAGATATTTTTGTAACTATGGAACTGTAGTAAATTGAAATTTGATAAATTGACTTACCGAATAATCTTCGACGGACGATTTAGCGTCGAAATAATGACGACAGTTGTGAGAGTCCACATATTCAATCATGTTTATTCTTCCAACCAGGTTGAAGAACTTTCTAAACAAACCCTGCTTGGATATTCTCGACGGTTTTCCAACTTCGTCTTTTCCTGTAGTGCAATTGATAACTTCAGCATCCGTCTGACCTGTGAAAATATTGTTATCCGTCTGTTATTCAACAACTTCAAATGCCAACGATTCCTTCGATATTCGGATTTAATTTACACTCAACAATAATACTAAGATTATCACAGTGACGCACCAATTGTCCAATTAACGCTGTAGTTGGGTGCTTTTCCCGGTTGTCTGACCTCCGAAGATGTGATTAAACTCATAAGCGGTTTGTTCAGTCGGTATGGTGGCGGCAAACCCTGAATTGTGTTTTCGATACGACCACAAACGGCACGGTACATGTGGCTGGGATTTAGCAGGCTGCCAAGAACGATGCTGTGTAAGTAAATTGGCTCGATGAAGTGACTCAGAAGAGCACCTTGTACTCCCAAAACGTTCCATCGAGCTATTTTGTCCGAGCACGACATCGTCAACAGCCTTTGACCCTAAAAATGGAATAGGGCCACACTATGTAGACAATTTTTAGATTTGTAACGATTATTACACTACTCATCAACCCCTCGCATCTATTCGCTCCGAAAATTTAACTCACCATAAGCACGCCGTCCCAAGTTTGGATGCCTTCGCTGCTTTTAACAGGAATAGTACCCTCTCCAGATTCGATTTTCGTTCTGAGTTGACCTCTTGCTCGTCTGTTGGGGTGTTTGTCGATCGCTTCATTTTCTTCGTGAGGTGAAAATATCCTGGCATCTCCGCACGGCGCAGTATTTATATAGAGATGGAATTGTATTCCGTCTTTTAGCTTGTAGCCTTTTTTCGTTGCCTCTAAAATCGATTCCTCGCCCCGATGTTCCAGATGTAGTTCTAGCTGGTTATATAAATACTCACACAAGCATCTTCGTGCTACTACCTCAGCGTGGCAATCATTCAGAGCACCCCCACTGACACTCAAGTGCTCACCAGACACGCATTTGGTACCTTATAGTAAACCAAACGATTTCAGTAAAAAAATTCACCTCAATTACACAACAAATTTTGAAATTTTCAAAGCATAATAATACAAAGAAAAATCAAAAATCAGGTCGAACAGGGCATCCAGTTTAATTCCTATAAAAAATTTCAAAATGATTCAAGATTTTCTGGACAAAAATTACAATTTATAGCTAGTATGTGATTTGTGATTAGCATTCCTAATATTTACAGGTTCCGCTAGATTCTGCAATCTTTGAACACAATTCAAGATCGATGCATTGAAAATAAAGGTAAGATTTACGAAAACGAACAACAAATGAAACCAAAAATAGTAGTAGAAAATGAGGTTTGTTATTACCAGTTGTAACACAAATAAGTTCTGCATCGGCTCCACGAGTCTGCACAATCCCAGCCAGAACCTTGCGTCTTGCGTGCTGAGGTTTATTCTGCATCAATTCAGTGAACTTCTGGCTGACCATTTTACCTATTTTATCAGCGAGCATTTGAGGCAGGGTCATCTGTTCTTGCCAATGACCACCGCTAGAGAAATTAGAGATAACGCGAGCTGGTAGAGGGCTTCTGAAAGAAGAACTATGGACGTTCTTCAATTTAGCAAGGGCAGCTTTGCTAGCCGCCGCCTTGGCCAGTTTCTTACTAGGACCAGTGCCCTCGAATGTTTCACCATCTATGGTAACGGCGATCGTGAATTTAGCATAGCTTTCTCCACTGTCTGATATGCACTTATAAATAACACCGGGATACAGTTCGTTGATCAGAGCGACTGGTCCTTTGTCCAGAAATTTATTTGTATTTTTAGGCTCATGATTGAGAGTCTTAAACGTATTTACTAAGTGGTTATCTCTCTCGGTTACATCGCTCGTAAAATCTGGCTCTATAGGAATCACTGGATGGCATACCAAGTTGATGGCTTGGTGAACTTCTGGGGCATTTCTAAATTGAACGATATTTCTCAATGCCAATTCCGCCGCTGCATGTTTTGCCATTTTCTTTGTGCGCCCTTTTCCTTCGTAAATTTGATCATCTATCTGAACTGCTATAGTGAATATCGGGGCATGAGTCGGCCCAGTTTGACGAACAACTTTGTAAACAGCTCCAGTTTTCAGTTCGTTTAATGCGCAAACGGCGTTCTTTGGCTGGGGATTTTTATGCTTCTTTTTTGGGGGTGAACCACCTAAATAAATTGTGGTAAAACTTAGGAGCAGAATAATGGCCAAGGGTGCTATTTAATTAGAGTAAAAGTGAGACGGATCTTGAACGGCATGCTAGTTCTGATTTCTTCACGCTAAACGCAACGCTATTAGTGTACAGTAGGAATATCATTCAATTATCTCATGCTCTTAAAGGTTGTAACGGATTCGGTTACAGTGTCTCAGCAACGAAATAGCACCCTAAGGCTTATGGAAGGGAAATTGAACGAAGGGCTCTACGAAACTGTTTAAAATTGCTAGCGACAGAAGAGGCCGGCTGAGGTCTGCGAGGTGTAAAATCAATGTGGAAAGAAAGGATTGTGACATATCTTAGAATTAGGGGGAGGGATCAGAGAAGTAGTACGAGATTCAGCAGGGTGATTGAAAAAGCGAAGAGGTACTAACCTTCGTTATCGGAAACCGCGGGCCTCTTAAGGCTCGGATTACAGGGGTTAGGTTGGTCCATCTGAAAGGGTGAGGACAAGTCAGTGTAGGCTTGTGAATAAGAGAGAGCAAGATCTAAAAATACCCCTAATTGGAAAGCCAGGGGTTGGCACTTACCTCCGTCGAGTGTTTCGCCTGCAGCCTCCCCAAACTACCCTCAGAATACCGTTGTTCTGAAAGATGAATTAGTTTGAAAGAAGAGAGTCGTGACGGCGTAAGGATTGTTTTCGAGTTGAGTTTTTTTTATTAGAACCCGAACGTTACCTCGAGAGTTTTTCGCGGCGTCGTTGAGGCTCGACACGCCGTTCGACATGCTTGCTATTATTTTATTATTAATATTTAGTGTGTAAACGGTAAGACACGCCAAGTTGAAAGCAACCACCACACTATAAACCCTCGCAGGACTGCATTACATTGATTTTGATTACTACACTGAAGGTGGCAACGCGTACAGCGCCACTGCGGCCGACTTCCGAACCTCGGACTTGCAGCCCCATCTTCATTCCGGCACCCGAACTATTTTACACCTTGGCAACTCCTCGGGTGAGGGAATCGGAATTCCATTTAATCTTTTGTTATTGCGGTAAGCGTATACGACGGTTAAATGCTACTGCACCCCTTGTCAAACGAGTCACACCTAGCGTCTAGATGAACACTGTTGCTTGACGACGTGTTCAATCATGGGAGAAAAGGGTAAGAAATCGCTCGACACGCTGCCTATCACCCGCCTCGGTCCTCGGACTAAAGTGCGCGAAATTCAACATATTAGTACGACTAGCGAGTGGCTCGATACCTAACCACGAGTTCGGCTCAGGGACGTACACGTCCTCAAGCTCGCCCCCCTCCCGCCATTTTTCACGTCATACTGTTTCACGTTGCAGGTGTAGAAATTTCGAACGCGTATCAACACTTTTTTCTTTAGTGATTTTGAAACCTCATTTAGCTTCTTAAAATCTGCAACATTTTTTGAAAAATATGTGACGTTAAACAGCGGATAAGGGATAATGGGACTAGGAATATTTTTGAAAATTTTCAAATATTTTCACCTTAACTTAATTCTCACACTTTTGGGTCCCCTTTTCACATTCTGTAAAGAAAGTTTGGCAATCTTCGAACTTCGAGAGCAGACTGTATGGCACTGAAAAGGCAAGCGATAATTCTGACACAATGACGATGGTTTATGTTTTTTTTTAGAACACCACGTACATTTTGGAGGGGGTAGCGGAGTCGGCAAAGACAACAACATTATGATTTATCCTCAGCGGCATGGTCATCTGGATGTACACCTTGGTTTCCTGCAACTTTATCACAAGTACACATAAGTGTTATCCAGTTTTGTGCCAAATTGATCTGTTATTTGAATAACTAAAATTTTTATGTCATCACAGATACCACGTAGAGTTTTCCGTGCCATGGAATCTCTGTATACAGGACGAGGGGAAAACTCTGGCACCTGCAGTAATTGTTGATATTCCAAATACAAATTGCCGTGTCATCGACTTTGCACACGACAAAGATGGTCTGAGGTAAGAATATAGTTGCGGTTGTACGGTTGATTTACAACAAAGATACAGAGTGTAGAGCAAGGTCTGATATGCTATCGCCTGATATAACGTTGGAATAAATAAACTTCAACAGGTTGAAAGTGGAGCTGCTGGCCTACAAAGAAAAACTGTTGAAGGAAGAAATTCAAGTAATGTGCTGCAAGTCTGGAAACCCTTTAAAAATTCTTCTCAACGCTAGAGTCTTGGGCAAAGGAAAAGGTACTCCTTTATTGCGAAACGGGGTTCGGAGTATTGGCATTGAGGGGGATGACGACGACGAGGTATCGGACTGGACGGGCTTTAATTCGCAGGACTGAAATTTTGACAGGGGGTTTCTTTAATGGTTTTGGATTAAAGACAAGGTCTGCCTACTGGAAAGCATGCGAAATCGGGACGGTCGCTGAACTCGCGCGAATTGCGCCGAGATATAAGAGCAAGGATTACACCAGGTAAAGTAAGTTGTTAAAAACCGTGATACAAAGAAAAATTGCATAATATATCACGGAGAATTTTTTGATACTTTTCTCTCTCCAACGAGCTATCAAATCGAAGTATTAAGGTTCTATATAGAGAACCGTGTATGAATTTTATAGTATTGATTCGGCCTAATAAACATTGCTGAGTAATTTATTGTATAAAGCTTTACGAAAAGTAAAGAATTTGTACCATGTGCGCCTTAACTTGTTATCGCGAATGACACACTAATGAATACTAACATTATATAAATAGTTTTTAAAATATGTTAAACCGCGCTATTAATCTGATTATTAATTGCATATCACGCAGAGCTATAATATGCGAATTGTATAACATAAAGTACACCACTTACGTGTACAACGATTTCTATACATTGAAATTTATTTTACTACAACTATTTCCTAAATCATCGCTAATATATCTATATTATACTTACATAAAATATACATAATATATCATATACAAAGTTTTATTATTAATCGTAAATTTGGTGCTTTGCTTATTGCTAGATATGCATTAGTAATAAATTATTGAAAAGCAATTACGAATTCGAATTATCATGTTAAACATGCACTATGCGTATACACTTGTCCTTCAATAAAATACATACATATCTACATATTATATACTCAACGTCGATTCAAATCCTATTTAATTGTGAGTTAGAGAAAAAAAAAGATTATATTCCTTAACCCATCCACTCATTACATCGTCGTTTAAATTTGCTATCATTTATCCTCAAAGACCGTTCAAGATAATCCTTCAATTTGTCCGAAAGATATTTTTACTATTATACAAGTATAGAGAAAGAACGTCTGATGACGAAAAACGGATTCATTCTTAGCAATGAAAGTTGAATTTTTTCAGCGGAATTCCGGTTGGACCGTCAACAAATTGGCAAAAATTAATACCTAGTTTAGCTAAGGGATGGCAGTTTGTTTTCGGATTTCCCCATCGCCCCTTGTAATTCATCCAGGAAGGTAACGCGTCCCGCCTCTCCCTAGGAAGCATCTCCACCTTCCTCCACGTCGGCCAGGGCGATCCGAATCCGCTTTCGTCGTACAATCGGGGCAACCGAACGAATTTATGCTTCCCAGGTGCCGTCCAAAGCCCGTGGGACCCTTTCGCGCTGAAGAGAACAGGATGCGAACCGCCCGCTGTGTAAACGTAATCGGGGAATATCGGCTTCTGGAATATCCCCTTCCTGGTCTCTTGTGCTTCGTATACGAAGTCCTTTTCCACCGGGTCGTAGCGATAAAATGCGCCGGCGTCGTGGGCTGAGACGTACATCGCCAGGGGATGATCGTCGCCCTGAATCCGAAGAAAGCTAAATTTTAATCCGAGGCCAAGCAGCACCTTGGCAAACGAGTGAGAAAGACAAAATCGCGGTCCGGACCTTGAAAAACAGGCTCATGTGCTCCCAGTCCCCGACGTGGCTCCCGTACTCCTTGAACAGACCGAAGCATTTTCCACCGACAAGAGGAATCGGCCACGAGCCCAGATACCCGAGGTCCAACACGCAAATGGTTTTCCCCTCGCTGAACGGATAAAACATCCAGTAAGTCACGTGGAAGTGAGGAAGCCGGGTCCTCTTCTCTTCGTAAATCAGGCTCTCTTCGACTTCCCGATCAACGCCGTTATCTTCGTCGTGTCTGGTCTTTGCAACGATCTCCTTAGTATTTATTTCAGACTTGCGGAATGCCTCCTTCTTCGTCTGTCGATGATCTCTGCTGGTGTTGTAAAGGAGAGCGCAGTTCTCGACCAGAGCGTAAACCGGCACCGAATCCATCCACGGTTTTTTTCCGTACAGAAACGAGGTCTTATTTCGTAGCAGCCTTTCTGTATCGCGGTTATTCGAATCCATGGAAAAATAAACACATTGCGATCGAGTTGGCAGTTTTTTTTTTTTTTTTCAATATGTACAGTTATTTATACCTGCATGGTGAAAAAGTTTCGTATAATCGAACGATCGAACAGTGAGCGAATGACAGTGTGCAATAATTGTAACGCAACATGGCGGCAGAAAAAAGCACACATACAATACTGCAATATTCAACCAACCGCAAACATTTTAATACATATTCAAACGTCGAAGCAAAAAAGATTTCGTGCAAGCTTCGGTATACAGCCTTTATATTGTCGGAATACGTTAATACGGAGTCAGAAATACTATGTCCATATAATGTTATAATTCGCTTAATTTGAAGTTACGGTAAAGAGTTTTTTGCCGCCATACTGCGCCCAACTAATTTGATGTAACGATATGTTGAACGCCGATAGAAAAGGAGTCTTATTGTTTAGAAAATTTCTGGCTTCGAATCGTTGCACAGTTATTAAATTGCGTAGGAATGGATTACCCACGTCAAGTCGGGTGCTAAGGAAGTCACCGTCGTTTACCGCCTCGACGTTATCCAGGAATTCCGGTACTCCGAGTGGCAGGAATTCCTCTCCGGGCGCGAGCCAAACGAGAGGAGCCCAGGAGCGAATCAGGCGTCTTACTGAAATCGAAAGACGACGACGACGTCGTTTTTATTTCCTCGTTTTTCGTTGATACCTAGACGTGTACACACATAGAAAGATCGATAGTAGGTCAGCGAGTGTGTAAAAAGATGTCAAAAAAATTGGGTAAATCTCACAGTTGTCCAAAATTGCGTACAGAGGCGAGATTCGTAATTTCTCGCTTGGGGAGGGGGTACGGCTTGGACGGTTTAAAATCATACCTATTTTTAGGAATGATTTCTAAAGACAGTGAAAACGCTTGGAGCAATTTGACTTTGAGGGTTTTATTACTTATAGTTTCGAAAACATATTAGATTGTTAGTTTCATAAAAATTCCTCTATCTGTTACAAACTTGCAAGCTGGACAGCGATGTTAGGAAATGCGCCACCGGAAAAGCTCTCGAGTTCGGAGTCGTTCGTTACTTATATGCGGCATGTCGCCCTTTTGTTGTTAATTTCAATGAAAAATTTCTAAAATGTTCCAGAAACTGTAAATAATAAAACCCTCAAACTGAAATTGCTCCAAGTGTTTTCATTTTCTTTAACAAAAAATCCTAAAAACAGGTATAATTTTACACCTTCCAAGCTGTCCCCCCTTCCCTTAAAATTTTACGCGCGGTGTGTGCTAGAAGTGCAGATCGTGACATTGAATATACGAATCGGGGTCCACGACGACGATGGGGTACACACGTGATACGATCGTAGGATTTGTACGAGGTTCGAGTGGTCAGTTCAGGAAGTAGAACGCGTACCTGCTGCAGGCCTGTTTGCGAGTAACTTGACCCCCAAGTCTATATAGTAATCCTCACTTGAACGAACTACTTTCGGTATGTAACCTTGTTAGAAAAAATAAAATTGCTGCAGCCGCGTCGATCGAGAACTTGAAACTGCAGAGATCAATGATCTTCGCGGTACAATTCGAGGGCAACCTGCACTACACCGTAGATCGGAGTGTATAATAATCGAATCACCTCAAAAGGATAGAAATAAAATTTTTTCTCGCGACAAAAAGACAATCAAAAGTCAACGAATCGTTACTGATTCGTCACCTGGTATAGATTTCCTACAAAAAATATTATCATTGCATAGAACTATTGTTCACGTGTGCTGATATACATCTGGCTAGATCCTCACTATCTTTGATTGCAGGTCAAACTGCAGTACGCGCGATTCGTTTCCAAGATATAACTGCACTTATGTATCACATATATACGCGTCTCGTTTCCCTGTTCTCGATATTCTAGATCCCAGCTGCAAGATCGGCTAGATATATGTAGGATCACTGATCGAAGTGATCTATTGACATTTTGTACCGATTTACGGTACACGTTATAGCATCGCGCGATTCTTAATCAACAAAGTCTATTGATTCGCGTGTAATAAATATCATGCTTGTATAGTTGGGTTTTAAATATTGTCTAGGATTCTATTCAGCGGTTAATTTACGGTCAGCTTCGTAGTACATTTATAGTATTACTATGTACATATATACTGTTAAGAATTGATTAGTTCTGCAACAGCGTGACGCGAGTTCAAAAGGAAACAAATCTTCTTCAACTCTCGTGTAATGGTAACGGAATACTTTTCCCGCCAGCGCGTGACGATTTGAATTTATTATAACGCACCGTGCTTGTAATTAGTAAATATTTAAATAAGCGAGAAGACGTAAGAATTCGGATGTAATTTTTGAATGCCCAACTTGTATGTCGCGTCGTTTTTCGGCTCGGGTATAATTGTGTTATATGTATACCTTCACTGCGCGATGGGCATAATTATACCTTTCACCGGAGCGTGCAGGACGAAAGAAACGCGAGCTGACAATAAGAACTGCATCGGTGAGCACGATTTTCAAGAGTAGTAAACGATCTCTTCATTAGCGGAGCAGCGTTAAATTCTGGAGTGTAAGTCAGTGTACTGCAGACAAACAAACGAGTCAATAAAAATGCTTGACCGTTATACCTGGTCAGGTGTTCTCAACCGATTTATGGGTATAATCACCGCAACTATATCGTAACGCAGAGCTGCAATGGTACAGTGAATAAATATTTATAGTATCATTTATCCGAAACGCATCATCACACGAAATAATCATATGAAAGTGAGATGAGGAATTTAGAAGCAAATATTTATAAGTGAGGAATATAATACGTTCTTCATATAGTGAAAGTCTTGCACGTTCGAATCACGATGATGATCATTACATCAAAATGTATGCAATTCAATGCAACGGACTTAATCGTATTCCGGAATCACGAAAGTTATGAACGTTTCTCCTGACAGTTTTCAACTGATTTTTTTTTCTTTTTTTTTCTCATTTATGGTTTGGACTGTGACGTAACGAAATTTTATTACACGTTCTATCGGTTTAATTAATTACGTATTAATTATTATAGATGCGGCAAATCGATCTGTGGCACGAATTATTCGACGTAATTTTTATACGTACATGTTAACACTGATTTTGAGTATACAGCACTAACTGTAAGATAATTCAACACATTCGATACGTTATCAAATTAACTGTTTCCTTTTCGTTATATTTCTATAACTTTATCTCTACGCACACACAATGATATTTCGAATTAGACTAATTTGCGGATATATTTGAAATTTTCACGCAGTCTCTACAAATGGAAATGAAAAATGACTTACCTCGTTTTTCGACGGAAGTTTTCGATCGTAGGGCGTGAGAAGATTCCTGAAGTGTGAAGATCAGTAAAACCGCGGTAATAACGCATCGTAACATGATATTTTATAGATACGATCATTTTTCAGAAAGATAAGATCACTGACAATTCTTTGTACCGAGGTAGAAATTGGCGCTGCACTGATCTGCAGACCATGAGCGTTGATGTTCTTCGGTTACAAATCTCTGCATCTTTTTTTAACGATCAAAGTTATTTACTTTCATTTTTAAAATTCTTCACCGAAATAAGATTCACTGTATTGCAAATTAAAGTTGTACAAATTTAGAAATTTTATTAATTCACTCACAGTCTCTATCGCACTTTTGACTGCACTTTAATGATAAAATGAGCGGCAAGATTGTCCGTTTAACAATAAGTGATCGTGTCAGCCGCGCGGCGTTTTAAATCGTCTTGCTGCAATGAGATCCTTGCGCTAACTGAGCGCATTGAAACAGTGTTCAGTGTCAGGAACGAGCATCGGTCTCCGCTCTGTCTAGCGGCGTTGGCTTTCCTGCTTATTTCATACCTCTTGCATAAAATGAATGAGGGAAGAAAAATTTAGGTGAGAGGTTTGCCGGTGATAAATTATTACACGGGATACGAACACGGTAACAGGATCGGATAATGGGCGTAAGACTATACAAACGAAGATCACATCTGCGAACGTTTCCATATTTAAGAGACACGTTAGATCGATGATTTTTGCAATTTGGTATTCGAATAGAAAGTGCATCCTCGTCTTGTTTCGTAAGCATAATTTCATGATGATTCATATTCATCTCGATTCGTATATTACAGTAAAAAAAGAGGAAGATCGAATTGAAGTTTCTTTTTCATTCAAAACTTTTACTTCACCACTTTCAAGTTTCTCAGAATGCCGCATTAAGCATCACGTATTTTTGCATAAAGGGCGCCGTATCAAAGTAAATGAAAAAGAATACACCTGACAGAAGCAGAATATATGTGTATCTAATTGCTCCATGCGCAAGTGCAGAGGGGAAAGCTTAGGCCTTTTTCGACGCTAACATAAGTACAAGTATGAGTGCATACATGTTACGTTTTCGTTTTAAAAAGTCCGCCGGAAACGAAAGCGGATCGTGTTACGTAAAATAATATCAGTGCTATCCATTGTTGTCATATTGTGAAAATAGCCCGAGCTCAAACTCGGGTTACGAATAGTATATAAACGTCGACGGAAGACCTAATATATTTGCAACGAAAAATACGGTTTAGGTATACTTTGAAAGACTTTATTCGTTGATTACTTTTAAAACGATGCTTACAATTAAACGTATTAGACGTCGTTAAATATTAGTAAGGGCACTTATTCTAACGTAACAATTTTTTTTCATCTATCGCTGCGCGACTTCGTCGACTGGTTATTTGAGAGAAAAAAAAAAAAAAACCACAACAGAAATCAAAATCCCAAACAAAATCCCCATAATAAAACTTTATTGAAAGCTCTGCGGTTTCACCGATTTCCAACAATTTGTTTTTATGACCGAAACACAAATAACGAAAGAAGCGACTCATATAAACTAGCCTTGGCAAATAGAGAACATTTGATGCAAGGATTCAGTCTCACAAGAGAAAAAAAAAACAACTAAAAGGAATTGGTATTAAAAATAGTTACTTAGTTATTACAAACAACGATATCACTAGTTGCCTGAATATTGTTTGATTACTTTGTTGTTTTTGTGTTATTCTGAAACATTTCTAGTCGACAATAGTTTAGGGAAAGTTTAACCGAAAAAAATTCAGGGCAAAATATAAAAATATTCAACAGAACATTGAAGGTATTTGTATAATATTGTATAGTATATAATTGCTTATAGCACAGCTGACTACACTTATCAGCTATCTACGTTTCATCGACATAAGAGTTACTTTGATTCAACAAAGTGTATAAAAATTTTTTTTTCGATCCCTCAATTTTATGTATATTTTAATAATTATTGCCATGGACAGGCACCGGTGCTAAAATCATTCAGTCAATCAATAATTCATATTGAATGGCGCTGAATTGATGAAATTCAGTGATCACATTTCATCTCATTTCGCAACAAACAGCTCCCCAATATCCAAGTTCAGAGGCTCAGATACGTTGCCGACAAAGTGGGCAGGTGTTCTGGGCTCCCATGTTACGTGCGACCTGTAGTTAAAATTTGGCTTGCACAAAAACAGGTTACATGTATGTATTATTGAAAGAAACATATGGCACTATCCCAAGTTCTGCTACATCATCATCCTGGCAGTAAGAAAAAATTCAAATAAGCTCATTCTTTTCTCTGACAAACATAGATACGCCACATGCCTAATGTGAATATTTTGTGATCAATTTTCTTTTTGTTTCTCTTCTCTGGAGATATGACGAATTAGCTTTACCTATTTCTGTAGAAAAACTTACCTCACGCCACTTGGTAATGCAGGGGACATGAAATTCATGTCCGCAGTTAACAGTAATTAGGTTACGTTCAAGTTCCTCTGAACAGATCGAGCAATCCTCCTTTGTCCCACCAGTGTTTCTCCAGCGTCGCCTGCGCCTGACAAACAAATAATCGATAAACAGATTGCTCTACCATCTACTCGCATAATTCGGTAGGTATCGTTGTCACTAATTTTGTGATCTACGAGGTGCGCTACGCATGAAAATAAAAATGGAAAAAAGAAAAGTTTCCCTGAAGTAGCGACGTCGCTTGTCTTGAGAATAAGAAACAGAAAGAGCGGTTCCAGACGATAGAAGATTCTGAAAGTTGGCGAAGAACACAACGACATAGGGAAGGCTCGAGGCGAGGGGTCTCTACCTGGAGTCATTCGGTGGCGCCCGCGAGTTGTTGGACGGCGTTTCTCCCCTGGGAGGCGGTGGTGGTCCGGAAGCATGGGGGCCCTGGGATTGGGGGGTGTCTGCCAGAAAATACCAGAGTGCAAAACCGAGGCCGACACCGATCATGGCAACAAAAGCTATGCCAGGGTACGCCATCTTTGAGTGTGTAGCTCTGCGAGGGAAATTACTGACGCCTAATTTATCGCGACGCTCCGAGTTTGATCAACAGTCCCGTTCGAGAGCCTTTCCGAAGCCTCGTTCCTCACTCGCATCACACTTTTCATGCGACACTTGACCGTCCACTGCGCAACACAGCCACGGGAGCGACGAACTCTGCAAAACGAGCGTCTCGAGCACCGCGAAGATTAAGATCACCGTTCATTAATGCTCGTCCATTCTCTCCGCCGTCTGTCTTTTGTCTGCGAGGAACGGCGCGTATTTTATTTTACTTTTTCTCACAGTTCGCACAAGCTCAGACCACTACAGTGACAGCAGCTGCTCATCTGTCTAGGATCACGTCTCGAAGCCATAACAAACCACCGTGGCGCCCTCTGTGATTTTTTTGACAGACGAAATTACGGACGTAGCTAGTTTTCGCGTATAACGTATTTTACTACTTTTATCGATGCCGCGGAAAAATTTTGACAGTAAATAGCGGAGATTTTTACACATTCGGCATCGGATATCTATCGGATAAAGACTCTCTTGGCGCATGGTTCTCGTTTTTTTTTTTCGAACAATCATGGAAATATTTCTTTGGGAGATTTGACGTGTACTTCACTGAAAGTTGGCACCTGTTCTCGGCGATATCGGGTCTATTCCTATTTTCACGCGTCTCTCAGCTGGGGTTCCCCGAATTCTCAATCTCTAAACAATCTTTCTCCACAACTAGTCGGTTTTTTATTTTTCGAATAAAACTTCGTATTACAAAATAGATAAAGTTAAGATTAATATACTCGTGTTTCTTAAATTGCTTTTTCTGATAAAATTGAATGTCGATACACTCAAGTAATAACGACAATGTTCTATAAGACTGCATCAATTTTAGAATTAGCTCGATCAGCAACTGAGGCAAAGTTTCGCTTTTGGTTGAAACTGCATCTGTGGACAGGGATAAATTTTATATCATTATAAGAATATTATTTATAATTGTAGGAACTAACGAACGACGTTAGATTAATAAAAATGGAGCTAGCTTGCATCCTCCGAGATCGTTACTTACAATCAATTTCTCCCTGAGGGTGTAACATTTCCTATCAAAAGAATGTCCGCAATTTAATTTGATTGGGTCATTCATTGGAAGTTCGCAAATTTTGCACATTTCTGCATTTGGAAGCTGGCGTTGTATCCTGCATCAATAAGATAATATGTGCATGCTAACTAATTACCTACTACTCACAATCGGTGACTAGAGATTCTTTTTGAATGCAAAATTTTATAATTTCACATAGTTCATCAACCATTGTCGACCATCCGGTCTCACAGAAAATTTCAGGTTCTCACAACTCCTGTTTACCTCTTTTTTGTCGATGGGCTGGCTGATCGAGACGACATTATGCTGCTCTGGCAAGACTTGTATGGAGGTGTCGATATTTCAGGAGACGGAGACCAGTCATCATATACTAACTTATGCTTCTTTTCATCCGTTTCCTTATCGTGTTTGAAGAACCAATAACACGATATGCAAACAATTACAAGCACAATGATTAATAACATTTTCGGATAAAATTGGGAGAACTTTGGTACGTCGATTGTTGATTGAGGTAGTTCGATGGTTTTTGGCGAGTTGGTTATTACTGGCACGTGTATCTAGCAAACCGGATGACCGTGTAAGTGACGTACAATTAAGGTGTTAAAAACGTAAAGAGTGGGTTCCCAAACTAACTAGAAGCTACTAGAAGTGCTAAACACTCCGTAGAACAGAGGCAGAGCTATGGTGCGTTCCGAAATTACGAACCAGTGCTAAAACTCCCTAGGATAGAAGCAGAGCTATTCGCAAGCTCGGCACCGCAAAAAAGATCAAAGATTGTTGGCAGCACTGGGGGCTAATATCGGAACACGCCTAATCACGAACTGGGATTCGTAGAATAAATAAAAAAATTGCTAACAACGTGACGCTGCTGTAGCGGTAAAGAATTGGGGAATCCCCGAGAATTAGAATTCGAATATGCCCGCACCCAGCTGGATTTGAAATTGACAATTTGCTATAAAATCTTACTTTCGATATCAACTCCGTCATAATACAGATATGTATTTATGTTAGAATCGATACACGCTAGATTGTATAACCGTTGTGTTTAAATCCGAATTTATTAAATAAATTTGATATATTTACGTATTTAATATTGTACAATTTTATATAATTTCCAATAACTTTTGTATCCACGAATGGATATGATATTCACAATCGTAATACATGATTTTGAGAAATCATTGGCCCTGTATTAATTATACACTGTCGCCTCGTTCGACGTTTCGAACAAATATTTTACGTTTTAAAATGCAAGACAAAGTTCATTCTTCAGAGATTCGACACTGCCAGCCCGGTATTTTGACGATAGAACATTGATGACTATAATTTTTTAAATATAATTTTTCGTTATTTGAATATTTTTAGAATACAGTCCAATAGATGGGTGATGAAAAAATTGAATCATCACGTTCCAAAATTTATGAAAAATTACACACCACAAGGTGTAAATGAGGCAGCGAATTTTCATGACCGTCCAGAATTTTTCAAAATCTAACTTCAGCTGAAGACTGTCGTAAATACTTGATCATATTTTCATAACATTGATTTCCATCGTCAGAGTCCTTGAGCTCAATATTGGTTTTCTTTAGAGAAAAATAAAAATTGGCCACACACCCTGTGTACCATACAAGTTTATACACACGCCATTATATCCACGTTATTTTTCCACTTCGAAAAGCGGGAAACCCTTGCGAGACCACAAGGGGTTTGTTTGCGTCGAGCTTCGAGTGTAAATAACACATCTGTTTCGCCTCAGCTTCAGCCGAACCGCGGTCGACCCTAAAGTTCATACTTGGAAGCGTAGAAAAAAATCAGTCTCGTGGGTTGGTCGACACGCCTTGCCGCTTGTTCGAGTTCCCCACAGCTGTTGCATACATGGCGGCTGAAGAACGCTGAGTCCTTCCTCGAAGCAGAAACGCCCTCCGCAATATACTTTGGAAAGCTCGCCTGAGCTCTCTGCTACTGCAAGCGTATATCAGGGGATTGATACAGCTGTTGAAATACCCGAGCCAGAAAGCAAAGGCGAAAACCGAGCTTTCGGAAAGGTTGCACGACTCGCAAGCCGCATCTGCAATACATATTGTAAATGAATCAGATTTTTTATTGTGCTAAACGGTTTACATGAAAAGTCATATGAATTCTGCAGACATTTGTTGTTTTTCTTTTTCTTTTTCCATTAAAACACAACGCCTTTCGCTTTGCCGTATATTCAACAGACAATTGAACCTGGTGAAATGATTTCTATGACAAACTAGGAAAAAGAACGAATCCTAAAAATTCATCAAGAATTGTAGTTTTTTCATAGAAAAATACGATTCTTCACGAATGTCTATGAAACTTAACGATGTTTAACGTAAATTCACGAAAATATACAACTTCCGTAAAACGTAATAGTTTTGCGTAGATTTTGGTAAAAGTGTGTGAATATCTGTGAAGATCTATAATTGAAATCACGAGAAATAGTTCGACACACATTTCGAGAAAATGAAACAGAAAATCTATGAAAAAACGGAGTATTTTCTTTCGATTGAGCAGACCAAAACTACGAATCGGTCCAAATTCTAGACCGCTGCATTGAAATTCTCATAGAAATTCATAGAATTATTTTAACCAGCATAGCTATTAAATTGGTAAAAGTTTGTTTAGCTCAGTTTTTCCCATTGAACTGACCATCTGTACAGATATACATTATAATATTAATGCCTTAGAAATGCTATGCTAATAGGCATAATGTTACGAAAGTACGTATATCTACTTGGCATTCGGCTAGTTTCGGTCACAATAACACTTTTGGGCTTAGAGCTCTCTTTGTATCGGCACTTAATTATATTCGGTTCAGGTTTACCGTCGAACGCGATGAGGTAACAACGTTCTTCGAATACACGTACATTACGGGTCACAATATTCTTCTCCAAGTGTTAGAAACGTCGAGTTAACAAACTCCGGATAAAGGTTAATTGGAGTTATCTGTCAGCGTGTTTCTTTTCCCATTTGACTCCCGAGGCGCTAGATCATGATTAAAAAGTAAAAAATGCACAACGCGATCGAAGCACCTTCGGCATAACACAGCGAAGCGTGGGTATAACATGAACCTTTTTCATCCGGTAGATGCGAATTGAGAAGCTGAATTACTTTTTCAATTTTACCTCCCACGTCGCGCATCGTCGAAATTGCTGTCTCAGAAAACACGGGGGAAAAATAAATATCGGAATCAATCGCGGAACCGCCCTCATATTCTGGATGCTTTTGCAGACCCCCAGCCTTCCGCCCTTTCCATCAAAACGTGAAATACGCTGTATGTAGGAACGAAATGCAGCTTAATATCCGGTCTGCTTTATAAATCGCTCTCTCTCATCGTTTAGCAATTTACCAAATTGATTGGGTGAAAAAAAAAGAGAAAATATGCCTACAATTATGCAGAGAGAGAGAGAGAGACAGAGATAAAGAGAGAGGGAAAGAGAGATAAGAACCTTCCTACCTATGGGTAAAATAATGAAGAATGGAAACCAGCAGAGTAAAAAACCTCCGACTACTATCCCCAGCGTTTTTGCCGCACGTTTTTGCCGCCGGAATTTCGCCGCAGGTCCTCTGTAAAGAGCGCCGCGACGTCCTTGCGACGCCCAACGTGCCGGGGGCCCGGGGCCCGACACAAGCCTCGTACTGGATTCACTGCTGCCGCAATTCTCCGAGAGCTGAACAAACAATGATCATCTTTAATTATCATCTCCTTCGGCGATGCACCTGGGAGAAGGTCGCGTACGTAAAAATTGGCACATGTCTGTCTGTCACTCGCAAAGAGGGGGGAAATACCTCGATCCAGAGTAAAATTGACCTTTTAAATACCATGTAACACCGGCCATGAAACGAAATTTTTATTCCAATCATTATTTGCGCCTTTATTTTTTCACTTCCATTATAAGGTTGCCGCTGTTTAACACTCGGTTTCAAATTGACCCAGACTGTACTATTCTTAGAGCTCTAGTTCTCAATCGCTGTTGCACAATTTCTACAACATTTTGCGACTGGTTGCGTCATGCAATTTACTGTACTTGACCCTGAGTTGGCTTTGGAGTTCATCTAACTTCGGGTGAAACTGATGTAATAGTTTTTGCGAATAATTAAACGGAATACACGATAGTCGTATCAATGATTTCATAAAAGAAGACGAATATACGAAAGTATTTGAAATTCTAATAAGCACAGTGATTTGAAGTTTTAGGAGAACGTAAGATGGTGGCTGGATATTTTGTTTGTGCAATTTAACTACCAAAGAAGCCATACGTGGTAGCTATTGGTGTAAGTTTTTACCAGAAAATGCATTAGGCACACGCTGGATTAGGAGATTTTTATATTCTCGTCTAGGCTTGATTCACAGACTGCGAAGTTAGTCGTGTAATTGCCTAATTTATGGACCCACAGGGAATGTCTGACAGCAAACCTGTTCTATCGACAAAAAGACAGCGCGTCCTTGTAAAACGTGAGTTATATATTGATCAATCCATCATGGAAGTGCGGTCAAGTGCAATACGTCGCGATGAAAAGGAACGCGACGACTTGTTCGATTCCACCGTAATGCCATATATATTATACGATTGCAAGGCACGGTGTTTGTCTATTCTCAACTTGTTTCATGGGAATTGGTAAATCCCAGAGCGTCTGCTCACGCAAGTTTTCAATGATGCTAATTCAGCGATCGTGCAGCGAATGTCGAACAATCGTAAGACCTGTAACGAAGCGTTTCGAATTTCAGTCATGGAAGCTTCATTCATCCCGTATAGAAAATACATGTGGCGAACGGTGCTTTATTATCTCTTAATGTTCTTTCAGTTCCAAACAAACCGTACGAAGCATCGGGATCCAAACGTACTTAAGACTTCTTTTTCGAGCTTTCCAAAGCTAAGCGGTAACCGCTTACGCAACTGCGATTTTAAACAGAGTATACATATAAGCTGAATCGTACCATCAATTATACAGTGTCTGCAGAGGTTTGCGCAACTGCATGTTTAACACAGCTCGGCTCAGGTGATGACGCCACATCTCTGTATAATGGTCCAATTTCGAACTCCAACAGCCATAATTTTTCGTAAAAATATTTTCCCGCGATCAGGTTTAAGATTAATTAGAGCGACGAATGAGGCAACGCGAGTAACTACGCAAATAATTAGGACGAAGGTGCGTGAATGGCTGGAGATTTATAACACGCGTACAATGACACAATGCGTCGACGTTGGGATCCGAACGGCGTTAAAACCCCGGGAAAATCACAGGAGGTAAGAGTTAAAAAGTATTGATCGAATCGTTGATCAAGTACGACGCGTGGAAAGTGAAGCACGTCACTCGCTCGGTCCGACGACGACATCGTGGCTGTATCCTCATTATGGAAAAAGGTTGGTAAACGGAGGGTGCATCGATTACGCGTGTCCAAATATCGCATTGAAAAGTTGAACGATAAAATTGTCAAGGCGTGCCAAAACGGAGGACAAACATATTAAAGGTGTTATTGCGGCGTGGCAATCAAACGCAATTTCTGTGTACCTGTTGTAATTGATGATGGTGATCGATTGTCGTCGATCATCGATCAACGTCCCTTCCAATAACTCCACGCGGCTTCGGTTTAATCATTCGTCATTCACTTTTGCCTAACGAAATGCGGGAGAGAATGTATAAGGCAATTGTTGCTTACGGTGACGGTAAAATCTGCGTTTAGCCTTGTTGTTGTTAAACTTATCACATTACTCGGAGAGCTGCTGATCGCAGAGTTGGCGGGCAATCAGCCTTGACTGTACGGTTGGTCCGATCTGACTTCAGTCTCCAACTGACAAGCAGGCTGTAACGATCCTTCATCGATCATCGAAAGAGTTTCACTCACGCCCGAAGCTTTTTTTCTACCAAATTTTCTCAATATTTTTATTTTCGGTCGACTCAAAAATCTTACAATTTTAACACGCATGTTTGCGATGTCGAGGAGGAGCCAATTTTTTGCGGTATTGAAGATTCTGTGATAAATTTAGGTAAACCGTAGAACAAATGTGACCGGATACTTGTGGACTTGAATTATTTATTGACTCCTGCAGCAACGTGTGCATATAAATATCAATCAGTTAGAAAATGTTCCCAGTGCCGAGTAGAAAATACGATGAAGAGAAAAAGACAAGAGCGTATTGATCAGGTATTGTTTAAACAAATCGTCACATTTAATTGTTACGATTTTACATTCATTCTTTACGATCAGTTACCCGAAGTAAGAATTGTGCAAACTTTGTGGTCAGTACTATTGATCCGTGATAATTACACAAGAATGTTCCAGTATAATTATATGAGTAACGATTAGAAATTATCCTGTCGTTTGGTTGTTCAGATTGGAAACATTTTTTTTTTTTTCTCTTATACACCTATACTTTTTCTACCTAGAATTTCGCAAAAAACATATATTCACTTTTCCATTTCAGTTCCCGAGACACCGAGTGCAGTATTTAAAGCACATCACGAGTCAATAATTAACAGTGTTTCATCAAATTGCGCTTGCAACAAATTACGGAAGGCATTGACGTTAGATCCTAGTGCGCGTTTTGAAGCAACTGCGATGCCTTGTCCGTTAACAATAAATTATGCATCTCACGCAATTTCCGCCCGATACGTTGGTCTGCTAATCCAGCAGTAAATCTCCATCCTGCAAAGTTTGCCAACGTTTAATGTGGTCACAATAAATATACAGTAAATACATATAAGGATTACAGAGAATATTCGCGAATCACACGTTTGCTCGTCGTATATATCTATACGTATACTTGTACTTGAACCTGGTAGGAAAAATTTGAAAATGTCCTTGAAAATTTTCGCAATCCTTTGGCTGCCCCTGAGGTTGGGCTGCTGTACGGATTCTTTGGGATTGTTCGAGAACGTCATGAGGCGATTCTACCAGTTTCCTGAACCAACCTCGGAGGGTTTGCTCGACGACGAGAGTCACGTACCGCCGGAGTACGACTTCGTAATAATCGGTGCGGGTTCGGGAGGATCAGTCCTGGCGAATCGTCTGACGGAAATTCCAGGATGGAACGTGCTGGTGTTGGAGGCAGGCGGGGAGGAGATATTCCTGACCGAAATACCTCTGCTGGCTCCAGTACTGGACGTGACATCCTTCAATTGGGGCTACAAGACAGAGCCGGGGTTAGCGGACGACAAGGGCAAGGGTGGTTTCTGTCTGGCGATGGAAGGCGGCAGGTGCAATTGGCCTCGCGGCAAAGCAGTCGGCGGGACTTCGGTGATAAACTACATGATGTACACGCGGGGTTCCCGGGGTGATTACGACGCGTGGGAGTCGATGGGAAACCCGGGATGGAGCTTCCGTGAAGTCCTCCCGTACTTCATGCGCTCGGAGAACATCCGGATCCCGAAATTGGATCGACGGTATCACGGAACTGGCGGCTTCCTGGACGTTGCTCACTCACCGTACGCCTCGAAATTGCGGGATGCTTTCCTCGGGGCAGCGGATGAGATGGGGTACCGGGTTAACGACTACAACGCCGAGCGTCTCCTGGGCTTCTCGGTGGCACAGGCGAACCTGAGAAACGGTCGTCGAGTCAGCGCTAGCAAGGCCTTTCTAAAGCCCGTAAGGGACCGGCCGAATCTCCGTATCTCGAAGGCCTCCAGGGTGACCAGAATCGCTCTTGACTCTCAACGACGACGCGCCATCGGCGTGGAGTTTGTCAGGAATCGGCGACGCCACTTCGTCAGGGTCTCGAAGGAAGTCCTCCTATGCGCCGGTACTCTCAACTCGCCCCAGCTTCTCATGCTCTCTGGGATCGGGCCCAGCGAGCATCTCCGATCTATCGGCATTCCCGTTGTCCAGGACCTTCCTGTCGGCCTGAACCTGCAGGACCACGTCAGCATGTCCGCCCTAACGTTCCTCGTCAACGAGAGCGTAACTGTCGTCGAGGCCAGGATGGCGTCCAACCCCGCCAACGCCCTAGACTTTTTCCTCAGGGGTACCGGGCCCCTAACCATCCCTGGAGGCGCCGAAGGACTCGCTTTTCTCAACACCAACCGTCCCGCCAGATCTTTGGGCTCCAAAGACCGAAGGCCGGGAAATTCGCTCTTCGGTGACGACGACGAGCCAAACGTTTTAGCCGAAAACGACTCGGACCACTCGGACATAGAGATTGTCATGGGGCTGGGCGCGCTGACCGGAGATACTTCCGGCAGTGTCAGGAGGATCCTCGGACTGAGAGAGGACTTCGTCAAGGAAGTCTTCGGTCGCTACGAGGGACACGACGCGTTCACTCTGGTCCCGATCCTGCAGCATCCAAAGAGCAGAGGTAGAGTGACGCTGAAGAGTGCCGATCCTTTTCACTGGCCGAAACTCGAGGCGAATTATTACGAGGAACAGGACGACTTGGACACCATGGTTAGGGGCATAAAAAAGGTTCGCATATCCCACACCACGGTGGCTTAATTTCGTGTACTTAGGACCAACTACGGAGAATTTTGAGAGGTCGTGCGAATATACGGCCCGAGGGTTGTACCTCTGCCTCTTTGGTGATGCAAATATATGCGCGGGTTGCCGTCTGGCATTCGGTTTCTACAACGTATCTTTTCTCTCCGACCTTATCCAACATGTACGAGTGTAGATTCTCGACGTCTTAGGTCCTTTCGGCTTCTACCTTGCGTGGGATTCGTTTCAGCCTGAGTTTCTTTCGTTTTAACGAGGATACAGTTACGGAATTGTTGACCAATCCGTCTCGGTTCGATTCAGGGTGCAATTGCGAGACTGCGTGCCTTTGAATCGGTGTTAAGGCCGATGATACTCGACAGCTAGTCGGTCCAGTTACAACTGCACCAGTCGTCCTTGAGAAATCGAACGAGTATAATGAGATGCCAACGACAGCGCGATGAAAATCGGAATTACATAAATCTCCGGGCTGGTCAGTAACCCAAATTCCACAAAACCTGTAGTGCATGATGTTCGGTAGACGCTTACGATTATCCCTGACTCTGGGACTTGAATAATCGTTGGGTCTGTAAAACCGGTTCCATCGTACGTGAGAAAGTGCTACCGAAATGCATGTCTACATGTAGTATACGCGTACACACTACGTACACGATGCTTCGTACGCCTTGTGCTTTAAGGTCAATGTTACAACTTGTCCGCGATCACATGCAGCACACGATTCGATCGTTTTAACGACACGCTCGTAAAAACCTTTCCGATCAATTCATTACAGCCTTACATATCAGGAACACGCGATCGAAACTTTTATTGGTCAGAAAATTGAACCGGAGTTAACAGGCGTACAGGATTCCAAATTTATCGTTATTCGTTTCGCTGACTCGCGATTCCCAGGATTGAAAAAAGCTGTCGCCTTGCATAAAATTTCAAATGATCCTCCTTCCTCCATTTTTGATTTTCAGGCGATCGAGCTGGCCGGAACCAAATCCTTCAAGCGCTACAACGCCACTCTACTTCCGGTCGCCTTTCCCGGATGTCGCGACGTCCGATTCAACTCTGACCCTTACTGGGCTTGCGTCTCTCGCCAAGTGAGCACGACCCTCGGGCACTTTGTTGGTACCTGCAAAATGGCACCGAGGGAAGATTTCGGCGTGGTCGATGCTCGGCTCAGAGTTTACGGGATCAAGGGTCTCAGGGTCGTCGACGCCAGCGTCATGCCGACGATAATATCCGGGCATACAAACGCCCCGACTTTCATGATCGGGGAAAAGGCCAGTGACATGATTAAGCAGGATTGGGGGGAGTTCGTACGACCGTCGAGACTGTAAATCGTTGTAATTTCCTTTCCGAAATGAGCGCGAAATCAAAATATAATATTGTCCAGTGTATATAACGATAGCTTGTAAGAATTAAGCGAATAGTTAATGAACTTGCGGATTATTTGTTTAAGTTTATCCCTTTGCCAATCAACTATGAATGAGACCACTGTTTGAAATGAAAGTTAGGTAAAGAGAGAGAGAGAGAGAGAGAGACAGAGAGAGAACAAAGACGATGGTGAACACGAATTAAACTGTATACATAAGATATAACAGAAATGAATATTATAGGTGCAAATTCGAATAATAAAAGCTAGTTAGTTATCAACAGTTTGAGAAAAGATTTCATAATTACGAAAAAAAACTGATGTTTTTGATTCGGTTCTCAGTTTTTTGACTCATTATTTATAGCCGATTACTGACATGATGTCAGTTTTTCATCATCGTTCACGCGAATAAAATGACTGGAGATTTTTCTAACAGTTATTTCTCTTACCCATTAGCTTTTGATTTACACTCTGGATCCCATTCCCTCTTATTCCCCCCCCCACCCCCCTCCGATCCGTTTGGTACGTACGTATATGATAATTTGTTCATAACAATTGTGGGTGTTTCGAATTACCTTGTTGCCCCGATGGATGCGAAGGGTTACGTGACTCCTGGTGACCGATCCAGCGGCGAGAAAACGGGATCTCTTTACGGCAGCCTTGTAAACAAGGCCATAAAGTACGAGGATAACAAGAGCCGGTAGATAAAATGACCCACAGGCAGAAAATATGACGTATCTACGGTAGAGAATTGGAGCAGGGTGTGTATGTACATAATATATATATTTGGCTTCCTGAAAAAAAAATGTTTATTCCGCTTTTCGATATCCCACTTTTATTTACGTAACCATAGTTTATGACGTAGTTTTGATAAATACTATTTTTACGTCGAACACTTTCATGCGTCAGATTTTGATGTGTAAAAATGTTATTCGTTCAAGAAAATATATAAGTTGTGAAATGATAGCGTACAGATTTCCGTCAGTTGTATAAAAAAATTATTATCTTCCTTCAACCGTCAGAATTTGATTTCTTACGTGTTAATTAAATGACGAAGACACAACCTCGATGTGGCACCGCTTAAAAAAATTGCATGGTGATTTCCTTTGACGAAGTTCAATATTGTGTTAAGAACTATGATTTCATGAGGCGGGAGATCGAAAAAATAAAGTTTTTCATTGAGGCAGTTTAATATACGTAATAGGGTATATTAAGGCGGTCCTTAGTAGGGTTGTTTTCGAACTGTTATGCTCCCAGGAACTTGATTGCTTCCAAATTGATTTTTAAAAAATTCCTGAAAATTTGAGCTGTCTGCATCAACTCTATGGAAATATCATGGGAAATTCTTTTTTTGCTCTTTGAAATTTTATAAGTCGTTGTCGAATATACCGAAAATAATGGAAAATACATATTTTTGTAGAGAAATTAACGTTCTAAAAAAAACTTCGATCCATAAAATTCGTAGATGAAAGCGTTCATATGTTAAATAACGTTCAAATTTTAATTTACATAAAATTATCATTCCGTCAAGTACAGCTATGAAATAAACAACTGTAACACAAAATATATCACAATGTTCGTCGACAACATTTCATTGAAACTTTAATTAACGAATTTTGTGTATCAGAGTTTTTTCGTACAGCGTTCAATTCTCTGTAAAAATATATATTTTCCATTAATTTCGGCGATAAGATACTTCGATCACGAAGCGGACTGTCTTAGAGTCGATACAGAGAGCTCAAGTTTTCAGAGAATTTTTTTTTTTAACAGTTTGTAAGCGTTCAAGCCCCTGAGAGCATAAAATTAAAAACAACCCTATCAAGGACCACCCTAGTGGATGTACCATACATATATGATGCATTAACGTTAATTGTTACAGCAGAAGAAATTCCTGCCAGCGTCAACACGTTGAAAAATATATTTTCCAGCCGCGTCGTCGTCTTGGGGGTGGAAATTAATACCCTTGTACAAGACTCACCCCAACTGCTTGTTGACGTTACACTCCCCGGTTTCTGGAACGTAGACGCTGTCCTCGGCCCAGCCTAGCGGGGGTCCAGCGCTGATGGCCAGGGCCAGGAGCCAGATAGTTGCTATCATTAATCTCGCCCTTCTTGTCGTGACAACCCTCGAGTAAGTTAGCGGTCTGGACACTCCGATGTACCTGCGCGAGGCTCGTGAAAGCTTTTTCCCCTTTCGAGAGTTTCATCTAATTCGCACCCCACTTTTTACGTCACACCTCACATCCATCCGTCCAGTCATACTTCATTTGCCTGACAATTTCTTAGCATATTTCCCCTCTCCTTCCGATATTGCATTTCGCAGAGACTCAATCACGAAGGTATTGAAAGCGCGACATTTTCGCGACATCCGTCGGATCACCGAAAGAATTAAAAACGTACATTTACGTTGCTACTTTCACAGCAATTCGTAAACCGAATATTATTATATCCTCGACACAACTCGCCGGGTGAAATCTACCGAGTAGCGTAAGAAAAATTTTCGACTACTTTTTCCCTCAACGCGTTGAGCGCTTTTTCGGAATGATAAACGGCGATGGTTTCGCCTTCGCGAAACGGGGTAAAAAGCTGTGCAAAGAGAACCGTCGTCAAAGCTGCGGTATGGCAATTTCTTTGACAGAGGTTCTGAATAATCGTTAAAGTGTCAATAAGCCTCGGTACTTTTTTCGGCAAAAGTAGCTGTCGCAGCACTTTGGTAAGATAAATTTCCCGTGCTATTTACCGAGGATTTGTTTTTTTCTTTTTTTTTTTTATTCAATTTTTTGTCCGGTTTTTGGATACCCTCGAAAAGGGGGGCTGCTGAAACCCCAACAAATTTTCCTCTACTTCCAAATTCTCTTACCTGTCCACCGAGATTCCACACAGCGACAATATGCTCGCTGTACAGCAAAGAACGTCCAGTGCTGCCCAGAGAGAACAAGTGACGGGACCAAGGCCCCATCCGCCCCTGAGTTCCCTGCTCGCGGAGAGCGGGAGGACCGTCAACCCTAAAAAATTGTGGCGAAAAAATACTTGAGTTCCAGGGTCGATCCCCGAATTTCGAATCCCAGGTCCATCGGTCATCGCCTTTTATCGCGTCTTGTGTAACGTCGAGAGAACGAAGGAGAAGAGAGGGGGGAAAAATAAGGAAAAAAAAAAAAAACACATGTATTACATATCTCGGATTCTAATACGCCACGCCGTGTGGGCTTAGAGAATCTGAGCAGAAAATGTATGTACCGGGTGTAGAAAAGGCCGGGTCGACACGTGTGGATTTACAGGGGTTTCCGTCATGTTGCTTCGACCCTTTAGGTCACGATTAATGGATTTCCAGTTAGCAAAGTAGCCCTTCGTTATACGTCGGGACTCGACGCCACCGGCTACCTTTTTTTCCTCCTTAGCTTTGCACAGGCTGGTATCATTTCTGATTTATATACGGGTAAAACGACGGTCAACGTTTCAGGACTTACAGACTTTTCCGAGTTTCCAATTTTTTTCACACGTTTATCAGGGTGTTTACGATGAAAATAATTTGCGATTTTCAATCATGGCATCCCCGATAAAGTTATGCCGAGGATCGCGGTCAGTCGATTTTTCATGTTTATACATTTTTTCTGAATTTATGAATAACGAAATTTTTTTTATCGATTACATCCATCGTGATATCGATTCACGTCACAAATGAGACCCACACTTGTAATATTAAGCCTCAATTTGATGTTTAAAAAGTCTATTTGACGGCTTTTTCATCGCTGATTCAATCTCATAAGATAGTTATAATTTAATATGAACTTTTAATTTAGGAGAATAAAATTCCCGGTTGATATATCTTCGTGTTACGGATCGTGATCTTCGGGTTGATTATAAATGTCAGGGTAAAAATTAATAACCGAAGTGCCCCGCCGTGTTTCTTCAAAAATTCAAAAAGATGTGTTAAAAAAAAAAAAGTGAAAACTTAATCGAGCCCGATCTTTCAAATTTAACGTAGAACGCTCAGCTTTTTTTTTCTTTTTTTTTTAAACACCCTAATTTTTATATTAGTCGATGTAAAATAGGTACCTAATATCAAGTCCGCGCAGGCCAAATTCACTATCAGAGAATGCGTCGGTGCTCGCAGACTTGGACTCGACGCGATCGCAGCTATGACCAAGGTGTTTCCACCCACCGTTAGAAGGATCACGCACAGCAGTGCCAAGGCCTCAAGGGCGAGTAAAGGATCCTGCGAAAGTTTGAAAGAAGAAAGATAAGACGGAGAGATTAAGCGAGCGTATAATTATTCGAGGTGACGGTTGAAAAAGTGGGGAAATTTTGGGAATTTATAACTCGACAGCGGACAATTAGATTTGATCGAGGATCATTTTTTCCGAAGTGTGAAGATCGAGCTTCGTTTGAATGTTTTGTATCATTACAATCAATTATCAGGAAGCCATGTTACGTCGACAATAGCTTCAGCCAATTTGTATTGCCGTGGTATTAACGATGTTTCAATAACATTACGAATAATTTATTTCCCATTTGCATAGAGTATTTCTGGATGGTTTATATTTTACATTATTTCAACAACAAAATAACAACCCGTTAAAATTCGATTTTTCGTCCAACATTGAGGACTTTTTATTTATTTTTTTTATTCAAGTCCCAAAGAAATATAACAAGTAGAAAAAAAGAACAAAAGAACCGTCGAGAATACCGTCTCCAAATTCGAAGTAAATAATTTGAGTCATTGTTCAAAAGCCGTGGAGTCAACTGAAAAAAATACAACGAAAATGGGTCTGTTAAAATTAAATATGGGCCGATTAGAGTAACGAACTTTTGATCCACTAGATTTCACAGTGACTGGTTTTTATTTCCATTACAACAAATCCCAGTGGAGTTTTCTTCTTTTCTTTCCTTGTTTTCCACCTAACGCAAGAAAGACGATGACGAATTGGGAAATTTTGTCGCTAATATTCTCCCGAGTTGGAGCCAGCTTTGCAGGAACAAGTATTATTGGTATGCATGAAACGAGGGTGAAGATATACGGTACAACTTATTCTCGTAATGCGCGGTTATTCGCTGGCTATCTGCAGCTATGTCCATAGAGGTTAAAGTGCCCCATCACCATTGCATAGATGAATCTCTCCGGTATGGAATTCGTCCGTTAGCTTTGCCGGCGATTCGATGACCAGCGAAGCCTGCAAGATTGATAGTCTCGGAACCGAATAGCCATTTTGAGGATCGATTTTCGTAGGTGTCGGAAAAGATCCTTCCGCCGCATCTTTTGTCGTTTACGATCAGGGGCGAACCGTTCAAACTTCACCGTCAGATTCCGCGAAGCAACGTGCTTTTTTCGAATGCGTGTAAATATATTAAAAAAATTTTTACACAGCATCGTCTTTTCACGCCTTACCTTTGTGCCCTTCGCGAGCTTTCACCTTGCGGAAAATCTCTTTGCTCCGCGTCATAGTGTTTTTATTTTTTCTTTTTCCTTCGTTTTCTTTTCCATCACTGTTATTTCTATTTCCTTATATTCGGTGTCGCGAGTGAAAATGTGTACGGGCTAAGGAAAATTGCGTCGGTACGCGGACCGAAAGTTTTTTTTTCAACGGTCTATCTTTAGCGTTAATGGATGCGAAAATGGGAGCAGAAATGGGCTTTTAGCCGGGCTTCAAAAGGGAGGATTTGAAACTAACGGGGCTAGTTCATCTCACTACAGATTTGACTCGATTAAATCGCGTTGGTAATTTCCGCCGTTGCGTTTTCCGCGCGTGCATTATTCGCGGTTTTTGCTCGGTACGTACACGGCGTCGTTTTTCATTTTTGCATAAATCGATATTGTCAGTATTATTGTTACACTCGCGACACTGACATGACGTATTATTATGAATACACATTCGGCCAAATTTGACAAGCGAATGTAAAATTGTGCTCCCTCACGTGTGTCTCGATGTCGGCTGAATAGTCGCTGATTTCTCCTTGTATATTATACGTACATATATGTATATATGTATGTACATATACAAGTCGCCCTTCCGTCGACAGAAATGAAGAGAAAAAATAACTAAATAAATCAGATTCCACGCTATTATACTTACAAGGAATCAAAAGCTCCTGCCACGGTTCGGGAGTCGCGGCAGCTGCGTATCATACATTTTAATTTACCCTCAGATCGAGAATGCCGCGGAGCATCTGGCACCGGAGTATTTCACCCTCGCTTCGTTTTGTTGTGACTTTCTTGAAGGAATAAACCAGCCCACTCGGGAGATTTATTTCCTCGGAAAGAAGAAAATTCACCGGGCCGATGCTTTTCGCACACAGGCGCGCAAGAATTTCATTATAAAAAGCAGACTGGATGCCTGTAAACTGAACGTGGAGTCGAATACAAGCTTAGGATATATTCTTTTCGCTTTTCATCCCTCATCGAATATCGAACTTATAGTTTCGTCAAGTGCAGATAATTAAGACACAGCTTTTTTCGATCTTAAAGAGAAAAATAAATTCCGAGATGTGTGATTTTTTCTTGGTCTTATCACGTGCAATATATGAGCTCGCTTTCAAATTTGCCTAATAAGACGAGATTCAGAGCAAACAGGGAGAAAGTATGTTAAGCGGGAAATAAAGGGAGAGAAATTTTTCCGATAATTTTTACCTTCACAACTAGGAGCCAAAAGCTCTCGTTCCGTACGATGGTGGTGCAGTTGAAGTTGAATGTGTCCTCGGTGTAAACGACGGCTGTTGATACAGCGAGTGGATTGTATTCGGAGAGACTGTTGTTCGTCAGATTTACCACGTCGTCGATGAAAATTTCCCCGACTTTTCTCCCCTGAAAGCTACCACATCTGGTCATGTCGACCTTTTGCAGGACGATTCGAGTCCCGCTTCAGAGTCCGGAAATTGCGGGCCTCTCCATCGATTTCGTGAGCATAATTGCGAAAGTTTAGTACGCCGCGGTTATTTCTTTCTTCTTGTTTTTCCTTATCACGCCCGTCTTGAACGGACGTACCAACGTCGTATGGTAATTTCCTTTCATACCTTCATCCTTCCCTGTGATAATAAAGGTTATATTTTATGCCGGAGCTACTCGAGCTTCTTCGCGTATATATCAAGCCTTCTTTTCTTACTCACGAAAACCTTTCGGGGAATATCGATAATTCTTTTTCTCTCTACCCTTGTTTTCTTTTTTCGGTTTCAAGGGATTAATTATTCTTCGTCACGCCGTCTGGCTGATTGCTAATCGCGATAACCGTGGTTTCAAATAGATTTTACGCACAGTAGCTGCGAAGGTATGAAAGTCGTGAGTCCCCGATACGATTATACAAATATGAATGGAAAAGATGAAAAAAAAAAAAATGTTCTAAAATCCTTTTCATCAACGATATGTATGCCCTTTCATGAAGTACCGTGCATAAAGCTCGTCAAAAGATAATTAACGCTTTGGCCTGTACACAGGCTTGAGCAAAAAATCATATCTTTAGCAGACCTTTAAGGCGTCTTCAGTCCTGTCGCATAAGAAAGTTTGACGGGTCGTTTGGCGAATGGAAATGTAATCGCAGGTCCAGACACAACCTGAAACAGATATATGTATATACAGATAGAGTGAAAGAGAGAGGGTGAAGGGGATAAAGGCTAAAAAAGAAAAAATGACTAGACAAATTTACCAACGAATATTGTTCCGAAAACGATTGATTAATTTGATCTAAACAATTAATTAAAATGTATAGTATACAGCGTTACTTTTCAGTCCGGGTGTAACCATTAATTACAAAACCAATTAAGCGTGTTTACTTAGTGTTAGTATAATATCAGAAAACCTAGGAACTACGCACTTTTCCATGGGAACCTAGGCGTTGTATTATTTTATTATACAAGCGAGATGAGACAAGCAAAGAATTCGACGGGTTAGTTTCGATAAAAGGTTAACGCTGGATGGCCACCAAGATTATTAGTCACCCACGTTATAAATTACAAGCCTCGCATCGTTAAACATTGTATAATGAAATTTGCAAGCCTTCTCGGCTATTCGTCGTGCTGGGAACACGAAATTCGTGCTTTATAATACCGGCTGACGAGTAATGCTCCTGACGTTGCAGGAAAGGATGATGAATTGTACCGGGCCTGCAACGATGTGGTTAAATTCGAATTTTCCCGCTAGAAGTCGAACCCCGAAAATATTCGATCACAAATTTATACGGGTTGCAGAAAACGCGTGTTTGAATTGGATTAAGTGGATTTAGAACCTTGGTTCGATTCCGTGCACGTTTCCATACGTTCGAGGCAACACCTCCAGGAGCAATAAATTAGAACCGACTTGAGAATCGGCGAGAAAGTCCTTCTCGATCCGTTTATCCTTTCGGCTAATCCCGCGTTATTTGTATCCCCGAAATATCGCGAGTAAATATCGACCAGAAAACTTTTCCGCAAGGGTGGCGGAGCTTTCCAATTCACCGTATGAAAAAGCCCCACTTTCCCCAAAGCTCCGTGCATTTTCGATCGCGTTATAGGTATAATGCAAAACTGCGGCGACTGTGTCTCCTGTTTGCTTTTGATGGATTACATTGAAGCACGTTGATTCGCATTCAAAGAGAAATGGGGATTGTGTATTTGGAGCTGCAGAACTTCTGCGAAAGGGGTTGTTATACCGCCGCTCTGAGTAATTGTGTAATAATTTAACCCGACATCAAAATCTCGTTAAAGTTTTCCCGTATATATCAAGCAGATGTCGAACTTTAACTTTCTCCATTCGTTTGTGTAACTCAATCCTCTCCTGAGCTACCATCGAGGTTTCATCGAATTAGCACAGGATCCGGACTCTGAACGGTAAGTGAAACCGTTTTGTTTTTATGGTTATTTTTTACTCCACTCCGTGACATCGCAACCCCCGATACTCGATGATCTTGTCGAGAACTGAGGATGAATTGGCCAACTTTCTTTACCAGCCTAATCTCATGTGACATATTGGGCGAAACGAGAAACTCAAGCTCTCACGGTGAATTCTTTACAAGCAGAGCTTAAATACTCCCGCAATTGGATATCTCGATTATAGATATATGCGGGCAGTCTGAGTAGATGTATAAGACCGGTTTTGCCTACAGATTCCGATACCGACATCTTACCGACATTTTTAACCACTTGAGATCTCAGACACAAACCCCTCACATTGGTCAACTTTACCGATCATCGATAAGGTTGACGATTTTCGGGATAATCCAAAAAACGGGTTTGCGTCTGAGCTGTAAAGCGGCTAAAAATGATGGTAAAATGTCGGTATCGGAATCTGTACGCTGAACCTGCCTTATATATCTAACAGTGTGTATAATAATGAAGGAAGACGCGGTGATTAGTACACGAAAAATTCGTTTTATTCATCAGAATACATAAACTGGCTAAAATTACCGTCGAGTCAGCATAAAATGTACTCGCGAATTTTAGCAAAGAAAAAAAACACAATAAAATATAATTTAATGCAAAGCAAATAAACGGGGCTTGCAGAATCGCCGTAGAATTTGTTGCATGCATTTTGTCGAGTCGAGACGCATGAGCTGGAATAAATTTCGAGGTAAAAGCTGGTGCAGCTGGTTCGAGGTGAGCGTGAAAACCGAAAATCGTCGCAGCCGAATTTTCCATAATCCATTATTCATCGTCTGGTGTTGTCGTCGGCTGCTAACGCAGCTGTGCGATTGGATTGTCACTTTGATTTTCATCGAAAGTCCAATTTCTTTTTATTACATCCACGGCTGCACTCACCGCGAAAAATTCTGCAAATTATAATATGATTCGTCTCCCTGACTCTGACGATATTTCAAGGATGAAAGCTCGCAGTTCTGCAGAGCGGACTAGGATCGACTAGACTAATTGATTACCGCAGTTCCAACTTTTCACCCGACAGACCGTTGCGAAAGTTTGCCAAAGCTGGCTTCGGAATATTGGCGAAATTTCTGCCCACGATTTTGCAACCAAACTACGTGACGCCAGCAGCGAATGTTCCAGTTTTGGAAATCGTGGGAATCGAGATTCTTCTATTCCGGTTTCTTTTCTTTTTTGCGTGATTTCCCGCATCGGCTAAACTGAGACGTCGGGAAACAATTTATTCGGCTGCAATTCCACCGAAACATCTGTCGATTCGACCGAAAAAACCCTCAATGCCGGGGAATCTGAAGCGGAGTAGTCCTATCCGTCTTGTAAAAGACGTACAAGGTAGGTAGGTCGGAGGATCGATCCGTTATACCAAGAAGACATTTTCGACGTTTTTAACGGTGTGTATGAGTTTCATGTACTTGACAAACACGGTAGGTGTGGAAAAAAAAAACAATTTTTCTTAAGGTGAGAAGAGAGCCCGAAAGGCGCACAGCTTCTCAATTTCGCAATTTTTCTCCTCTATTCAGCTCACGCCCTTTACAATGTGCTTTATCTGTTACAACGAAACCTACGCGTCAATTTGAATTTCAATTTCCATGCCGCACGTCGCGTTTTTCTATCAAAACAGCTGTTCGGAATATCAGCGAAACATTGAGGATACATCAGGTGTCACAGCATTCCAGTCGAAGGAATTATATCCAAATAAATAATTTCGCGAAATGAAAACTTGAAAAATGCAATGAAAACATCGTCCTCTGAATACAAAGACGCGAGAGGAAATCAACGGAGTTTTGACTAAACTTACCTCTTCAAGCCTGTCGATTTCGACTCTTACGTTTTTCCACTTTTTGCCTAGATTGTACACCTGATGAATTCTTACTCGCATCAGACTTTCAATACGAATATCTGAAAAAACGAAACGCACCGTTCATCGATTGAACCGATTTTTCGCATCCCCTTTTGCAACATTTTTTCTTACCCTCAACTATGCATTTATTATCATTTTTTTTATAGAGCCTCAAAAGTTCGTAGAAACATTTCGACAGAAGAAAAACGAGATTAATAGGCTCCCTCTGGATTAGGCGACCAGAGTTTTTTAACTCGCTGCGTCTATTTCAAGCTGCTATAATCATTCATGCACACGCTCTATAAACCCGACTGCGTGAAAAGTTTTTTGTTCTTTGTTTCTACTCCCGTAAAACTTTACGACGCAGTATACCTACAAGGAGAGAAAAAATATCCGCATATCATGTGTTTCGCAGAGAGTCGAGAGGGGTTGGATCGTTTGACCGCGACGTCAAACTTTTCCGAAATAATTAATTGCCCCTCCTCCTCGGAAGTTCCGAGCCGAAATTTTGGCCATCCCTCTTCGTTGGGCGGCTATCAGTCCATTAAATAACTCGCAACCAAATCTGTGCAATCGATCTTTCTCTGAAATCCACGTAATAACAATAATGATAATAATTAACGAGCGGTATACGGCATTTAATGGAGTGTTAGGATAATTCGCGTCTCTCGAACCAGCAGGAGAGCTTAATTCTGCCTTAAGTTGTGACAGTTTAATTGACGTGTATATTACGCTCCGCTTTGAATCCGAATTAATCGGCCGCTGCAGATAAATGGGAAGGAAAGGATTAGCCCGGCCGAAAACAGGCAATTATCAGCTGTCCAGTCTAGCTTTTCCACACGTATCCATGACCTACAGAATCTAGCGCAAATTTGCTCGACTTACACTCGCCGAATGTTGCAGCAGGTGAGTGACTTGCCGATTTTCCTCGACCGAGAAAAGCTGGCGGGTAAAGGATGAGAATTGCGAACAGCGTCGGGTTTTTTTTTTCCCGTTCAAAACCTTCTTTATCAAACGCCGCCTATCAGAGCTCGGTGATTGATGCTCTTTCATCTCGGTATATCTATGTATACATTATATTGTACCTATAAGGACGGGGTAAAAATCGCTGGGAGGCAAATGACGCGAAGTGCCTTCGTCCCCCAATTCATCCGGTGTGTAATTCTGTCGCTCGAACGCCGAACGATTAGCCAAAATCGCGAGAAATTATTCACGGATTTGCGACAGCTGCGAACGTTCGGAAACTTTGCGAATTCCTGTTTTTTTTTCTCTCTCTCTCTCTCTTGTTTTTTTTTTTTTTTTTTTTTTGTACAACATTTTCTCCGTTCTTTTTTTTTTTTTGTGTTCGAATTCTTTCTTTCCTCGCAAACCGCGAAGGACGGATTCCGGCTTTGAATTTTAAATACGCACCTCGGATTCGTATTGGCGAGAATAACTCTCTTGCTTCTCTAATACCGACACCATTTTTCTTTGTTATCGTCTTATCGATCACCGGCTGTCCCATCAGCCAATATCCTTTCACTTCCGAGCGCCCACCGTTACCCTGTCAGATATACATATAGCCGGTTGAAAGGAAATCACTCAATGGGATAATTCGATCCGGTAATCCAATCCACGAACTGCCATCGACGATCACCGACGCCTCGGCGATTAAACACGAATCGAGAGTGATTATTCTTTCCTCTCGAACTTGTATATAACTTGTAACTATCCCGTTTTATTCGTTCGAGGTGTCGATTCAGAATTAATCCTCGATATTTCCTCACGTCTATTTCGTTTTTTTTTTTTTTTTTCTCCTCCCCAATTACGGATCGTTCACAGCTTTTCTATGTTTTTGCAGCGAATTATATACGGGATATTCGATCGCTAGAATCACCCGGAAAATGAAGAGCTGAGCTTTCATTTGATGATCTCGACGTTTTATGAGGTAAAATAGATAACTAGATGTACATATACGTTGTTTTGATTTAACTAGTTCGATTTTTGAATCGTCGAAATCTCGATATCGATGGCTGTTCCAGAGTTATGTAAGGAAATGTGAATTCTTTTTTTCAATATTAATTTCGCTCCGCCGTTTCATTCTCGTACAACCGTGTGAATCTCGCCTTGTGCGGTGAACAAAAATTGACGAATGAAAAAAAAAGCAATCAAAGATAAAATCAAAGATCGTCAAAAACTACGAGTAATTCCAGAATCTTAATTAGCATTCCTTTCGATCCATTGATTATTATTCCAGCTTGCTTTTGTCTGGTTCACAAGTTTGGTTCGACCAATGTTCCGAAGTTTTTCGGATCCGTTGGAGTCCGGAATGAGCAAAACACGCTGTAAGCAAGTACAATGCGTGAAGCAGGAGCTTTCATTGTGACGAGGCTGAACAAGGCGACGAATTTGTGGAAGATTGACAGGCCTCACCGACGGCCAGTCTGTTGTTGTTTGTTAGTCAAAGGAATAAGATTGATAGACACCGAACACGGCGCTTCGGAGTCGCGAGCTTGTTATCTACAGAACGTATGTGCAACGCAAGCATGTTTTACGCGTTTTTCCATGCATGTTTGCCGTACACAAAGTATCGGTTTCTGTGACGATATAGCGAGTCCGGTAACGCGCATGCGCGGAGGACAGAAATGACGCAGCGCGCATGCGCTGTTGCGAACAAATCTAACCTCAATTCCGTGTTTCGTGAAGAAACGCGTAACATACTTTTGTTATACAAAAAATCGTGTGAACAAGGAGACAACGGCCTTTTTGCCTCGCGTATTTTCAATATTCGTCTTCGATGTACCCACGACTCATGTTGCAAACCTACGCTCGGCCTCCTTTTTTCACAACATGTCGTTTACTGGATGTAGACGAGACGTGTCTCCTCGGTTTCCTCAAATCGCAGTCCGCCGTACATCCGCTGTTTTTTCCATCGAACAGCGACTCTTCGCCTCGGCGAGGAGAGGAAAATTCCTTGAAAACTGGACGGCGGTTTTTTCCACTCACTCACCCCTCGAAATTGCGATTTTTCCCCCCAAGGGCTCGCCTATCTCTCACCCTCCGCATGGCTCTTTCTTTGCGTCGTAATAGGAATGAAAACAAATTATCTTTTCCTTTGCTCCCGCATGCAAGCGCGCAAGCCTTGCTTTATAAGCTGCATGTATATACCTACCTACGTATAACTCTTTGACTTTGGTGTAGATTTATTCATTTTTCCTCGAGATTAAATTTCCCGTCTTTGCTTGTACACCGTTGCAGCTGCATCTTCTCGTTTTCTCATATATTATGGAAAGGAGTCTCGGTTATAATTGCGACCATTTTATCGTCTCGGTTAAGGCGTTTCAACCGACTTTTAAACGCGTTACTTATCGTTAAACTTGCAAACTCTTTTTTCCATCTACTTCTACACCGTGAAAACTGTCTCGCAAATATTTACGTTATTTCACGGATGAATCGTTCGAGAAGGAAATTCTAAATCATGTATTTACTCTCTATTCGGTTACCGGATCTTTTTTTACCCCTTTCGCAGTTTAAAAATTAACTATACGAGAGCCTCGAAACGATGTATAATGAACAAAGTTCAGTACTTGCATTGAGAGATATTTATCGTTGATGGTTAATCACGCAGTCCTTATCTATCTTCATTTTGTTTATTACAATCGAAAAATAATTAAATTGAGTTTTGTAGCTGTAACCAGACAATCTACACTACATATATTCATTTTGATTACAGCCACTCGTTGTATATTTTCTTGTAACTATTGTGTAACTATTGGATTTGAGTGAAAAAGTGTAGTAAACTAAAAGAATAAATCTACCTATACCATGATCAAAAAATATGGCATTGACAAGCATAATTAAACTGATCAATAAACAAATAAATTAAATACTTTCAGCTCATTTTCTTGAAAATTCCAACAATAGGTTCATTTTTCGTTTTCATAAATAACTTTATTAAAAATTTCGCTGCCAAGTTCGTTAATATAACAATAAAAAAAAAAGAAAACTTCAGATAGAAAGACAGCCAGACATCGATTAATCACGAATTATGTATACGTAATTTTTATCCTCCAAAGGAATCAATTTTTCTTCCTAATATATCAAAGCTCCCTTACGACGCTTCTGACAGCGAGTTAATTTTGGACGGTAAATTTTCAACGGATCAATGCGGATTTTCAGGGTGAAAAAATTCCCCGTAATTTAACCCCTGATAGGATACGAGCCGCGTATTTGATTCCGTATCGGTATATTGAATACGGATAGAAACCGGTTCGATGTTTCCCCAATCTCGATTTCACCGAGAAGGCTCAATCAGCGTCAGTTTCCGAAGCGTGAGTGGAAATTGACTGGCGTTGCTACAGAGCTGTACAACGTATAAAATATTATAGTTCGAAATAAAATGAGGATCAGGATAAATCCACCCCTTCACTTTTCTGGATCGCGATCGCAACCCCTTCGGATTCCCAAATTGGGGAGAAGTTTAAACAGTTCAGATAACCGAGTGGGGTGGGAAAAACGGGAATGTGGGAAAGAGATGAGAATACCGGAAGTTAACGCGTTTCTCGACTATTGTCTGCGCTCGGGCAAACTTACTCAGCTTACCTCTGAAAGCTCGGCACAGCTTTTTGTCCTGCGGAGATTGATATCGGCGGTCACTATAATCTACGGGGTGATTACGAAAGGCCTGATAATTTCACAGTCTCTTCGACTTTATACGTAACAGATTATTGTGTCATGCTCACGCCGGAAAATGTAACTTCGGAAATACGTCGTTTTAGTATCAATAATCGCACATTTTTTTCTCTCGGAGTCAAAGGACGAAGAAGCTCTTGGTTGTTATTGGAGGTGGAATTTTCACGACCTCGAAATATTCGCGAGGGTTTCGCACGGATCAAAATAAGTTAGGGAATAAACCCCTGATCGTGAACTTTTCGATTCAAATATCCAAAGTTTCGAACTCGAAGAAATATCCATCGGATGAACTTGTATAGGTATCCAACTGTAGGTTTAAAAGTTTCGCGAGAATTCACGTCGCTTGAATTTTAACAGGTGAATTACTAAAACAACGCGATTTTCATTCGGGTTCGAGAAGATACGTGACGTCACTTTTTATCGGAGAGTTCACCTTTTTTACCGCACACTATTTATCAGTACGTGTATATAAATGATGAAGATAAATGGAAAAATAAAAAATTATTTCTGCTAAACTTTTTCCCCTATTCACGCGCCCGAGTCTTTTGATTAATCGTTAAATTTTGTATCAGTTTTGTTTGTCACACGAACGGGTTACCGTCTCGTCTTTAATAGACGGCAGATTATTACATGCGTATATACATTGCCAGAAGACAAAGCCGGGCGTTGCTTTTTTTCTATTATTATTTTCAGCGCACCCTTGCGGATGTGGTTATGGAATAAGCCGGATAGGGAAATTTAAGACGAGAACCCTTGAGGTGTTTGTACTCTTTGGCGGATTGAAGATCCTGCACAAGCCGCACGTCTAACCGTGTAATATGTTTCCTGCGTCTGAGGAAAATTTTATTCGTTTTGTGGTTACGGTAATGGTTTATTAAAATGGGCATCCTTACAGAATAACGGTTTGAATAACATTAAAAGAAAATATACTGGTACAAGTATCAGTGCTACATTTTTTTGCTATTGCAGCATTGAAAAATATCTTTATTAGGTTCACTATATTTTTTTAATCAAATAAGGCCTTGATCGATTAATTATTCTTTCACGAATCTAAAATTATTGCGCAATTGTTGCCAGAATATATATTACGAGTGAGCTTAATCAAGAGTACCGGTAGATAGTAATTTATTTTCATTTTGTATCCTGCAGAATTTTTTATAAAAAAAAAAAATAAATCAATACATATATTTGTAGACCGCATAGTAAGTAAAATTAGATATTTCTCTCCGCGTGTTTCATTGCACGAAGCGATTAAATGCATCTAGTACTACGATTAGAGATAGTAGATTTTGCTATATTCTTTGAGGAGAGTCAAACGCGCAGTTTGAAATCGAGATAAACGAGCCAGACTGATAAAGACGTGTTATCACAGTATACGTCTAGGCTAAAGGACTGGATCCTCGAGCAAATTGTAATTTCACTCAGCACATTAACCCGAAATGCTAACTTTGCACGGTGTACTAACTCTTTGAAAGTTTGCAAAAGTAATTGTGAAACATCCCCGCCTACTTGTGCGCAGCTGTAATATCAAACCCGTCAGAAACCAAACGGGATAAACGAAGCCTTGGAAAGAATAATGAAAAGCGAAAGAAACAGCTCCGTTCCTTTTTAATAATAACAAAAATGTACTCTGGCTACCTTCGAATATTTTAACGATGCCTCAACCTCGTTGAAAATTGTAGAAAACTCGCCCGAATCGCGTTGTAGCAAGTTTTTCGCTTTGAGATCCAACTTTTATCAAACACGAAAGCTTCTGGCGCGTTAAACAATCCTCTAATTGTATTATCGTAACCAACCCAACGGACAGGGTCTTGTATTATCGATCCTATTTACACTTGGCGACAAGACGAATTCCAATTCAAAATCGCTTTCCACAATTCAATACTCAACACTTGGGGTTGAATTTTTTTCAGCTCTTCAGTCACCGAACAAACGATACAAACACAATTTCAACGATAAAACAAACGCCGAATGTAGTAGATAAGCCAATTGCACGATTAAAAACACGTTTTACACGTCACGAAGCTCGCGCAATTTCCCGTTCACATTTGACAAACACAATATTATGATTTCATAAAAGTACAGCCGCGTATTTGCACATTAAAATTGTTTTTCCTCACCCCCCCTTTTTTTTTGATTACCCCCGACGCAAGTTTCCAGGACTTTCGTATATACATAAGCATATGTAATACGTTAATATAAAGAAACCGAGAGGCCGTGTGATTTTTCCATGTGAAACCAAAAGTTATGACATTACGCGACAATAATGAATTTCATGCGTCTCTGCTTCCGCTGAGAGAGGAAAAAACCTCACGTTATGAAAAGATAAAAAAGCAGTTAAATTTAATCGAGAACAATTCGTTATGACGATCCATTTGTCCGAAGAAGATGTAACTTTTCTCTTTATTATCGGAAGACAAGATTTCCGGTACACATCGCAAATTTCATCGATGATCCAATAAAGGGCAATTTATTTTCGTCCTCGATGCGTTAAATGCGTTACTTGGAAATTATATTGTTGTTGACTTAGTTGTTAGAGCTTTCATAAATGGTGCAACTGCGTTGCAATTAATCATTGCAATTCGACGCTGCAATTATTCTTCGGTTATTGTCACAGTTTCACTCATCGACGATAAGCCGAAACAATCATAACCACCGCACGGCACGAATATCGAGCAAAAAACAATTTGTCAAAAGGTATTTTTTACAAGTAAACCTTGCAGCTGAGCGAAATGGCACAATGTACAATTAATAATAAAACGAGGAACGAAAACGAGTCGATCGGTTTGATTGAAAGGGTGAAAAAGATTGGTAAATAAATAATTTCCAACCCCGATTTATCGATTCGTTCTATAATTATAAATCCGTAAATAATAGCTCGCCGAATAATTCACTCACCGATTTTCCAGCGTCCGTTACCCGGAAACCAAGAGCTTAATTTCCAGGGTCGCAGTTTCGGCCCCGAATCCAAGAAGGCAAGAGCGGAGAAAAGCGCGTGCTCGCGGCGTGAAGTTACGGGAGCTTCTAAGCCGAGATTCCCGTTGGACCCGCGGCGTCCCGACGACTGCTCTGCACCCTGCAGTAGCGACACTCGATTTTCAAACCAGCCCCAACGAGCAGAGCCGAGAGTCCGTTTTCCCGAACCACCTTAGCCGAGGATTAGATCCGACCCTCCGGAGCGATGAGAGTTACAGGAAATTTAAGAAACTCAATCACTTATCGCAATTAAAACTTATATGCCCCGTGTAAAAGGTCGATTATTTCACGGTTTAACGCTGTTAGAGCTTCAATTTTGGCTTGTTTCTTTTTTCTCCGGTCCTCGCATAATTTCATTACTCAGAACCGCTGTGGACCGGTTAATTGTAAGTTTTAATAGCAATTTACATCGATTCTGATTGCCCGGAGTCTGACGATGATATAATACGTACAAAGAAATTTTTGGCAACTTCGTCACGTTTTTCCAGACACAATACTATCACTTACTTTTATCACATTTTTTCCTCGATTCGATATCCTCGAATTTTTCATACGTTGTTTTTCTTTTCCTCGTTTTTTCACTTCTCAAAGTCTTCTGCGTACATACGTATATATATAATTATATATATATATATATATATATATATATATATATATATATATATATATATTAGGATTATACAAACTTCTTCATGTGAGTATAATTTTTTTTGTGACCATGCCTGTAAACTTTTCTTACATATCCGGCCTCCTGCGACTTTTTCTCTTTTCCTCGCGAAAACTTTCTAATTTCATATTTATACGTCGCTACGGGGTTGCGAAAAAAAAAAGAAAAAAAAAGTTCGATAACCAGTCAGGCATTTCTCTCGCAAACTTCGGTATTACAATGAGAAAAAATACATCTGTTTCAAAATAATTTTTACTGCTAATCAATTACTTAGTGAGATGTAATTGCGGCCAAGCTGCCTCTCGGAATTAGTCTAATTGTAAGCAAAATTGTGCGCGTCGTATTATCTCTACGGATATGAATGTTCACGATGGCTCATCGTAAAAGAAATTTTAATTACACTAAGAACTTTTAATTTCTTACTAATGTAAACATCGCTGTGGTAACCGTACAACAAGTACAATTATCACTACGCATCATAATTAGTGAAACACGTGAATAATGCTTGCATTTAGATTCGCAGAAATTGAAAAGTTTGATCCGTGGGCTTGGCTGCAAGTTCGTATAATTTCTGAATTCGTAAAAGCTCGATCAAACCTGTTGCATTGCACGAATAGGAGCGAGATGCAGAATTCGCGGGCTTGTAATTCGTGTGTGATGTATAGATATAATATACAGAAATAGTGGACCTCGTTTAACCGGCACTGGTTGACCACGTGGTCGATCGATCGGTATACACGTATCGTTATTAATGATAAACGCGCGGCGTGATACTGGCGATAAAATTGTATTTTATCTAATTTGTCCGATTGATAAATACAACGATTCAAGATTTACATCATGTACACTCGTTTATTAATTCATGCCTCCGAGAATTTGATCGAGAGGCGACGCGTAACCAACATGGATCGAATTGCACGCGTGTTTCTCTGCCTCGTGATTATAACGACATTTAAAGCGAGTGCCAGAGAGGATCCAAGACTCTGCATCAAGGATGGCTGCCTAATCGGATTGACGGAAATTTCGCGTCTCGGTAGAGAGTATTACTCCTTTCTCGGTATCCCTTTCGCCAAACCACCGGTTGACAATCTCAGATTCAAGGTTTGTGTTTTTTCACTTTCGAGTTTCGGTTTCAGTCATGCTTTCAAACGTTCGCAAACTGCCGCGCGTTATTGCTCGGAATTAGACTTTTATGTACAATTGTCAATCAGATTTTCTCTAATTATACGCCGAAAAGCAGGATTAAATTGTCCTGTTTTAAAAATAACTTTTCGTAAGTAATGGTTTAATTATTTTACAAGCGAAAGTTGAATGCCACATAAGTTATCTATTATTACCGAAAGCTTACAACACGTGTGATTAGAAGAAAAAAATTAATTTTGCAAAGCGACTATCGATCCGAAACACAGAATTGTTTTTATTCCCACAACTGTGAATAATGTCAAATGATATTTGGAGCTCTGATTTCATGGCCCTGTTATAAAATCTTGTGAATTGTGAATCTGTTTGATAACGCAGTCAATCTGGCAGAGATAAGCTGAGGCCAAAGTATCGTCAAACGATCTGAGATCTCGAGTGATGGGATCGATCGTGTTGACACATGTAAGACGCTTCGATTGATAAGTGCGACCGTAATGAATATTATGTTGCTCAAACTCATTCGAGCGGCGGATTTAAGCCCGTTTCATGAGACCATTTTGACCCTTTCGGAGAAAGGAGTCAGGAGTTTTAGAAAATGTTTGTACCCTTGAAGTTTATCCTTGACCAACAAACGCGCAAATATTTGAAGAGAAACAGAAGCATATGAAGAATTACCATATAAATACGTAAAAAAATTTCCCGTCGTTTCGCAGCCACCGGAAAAACCGGAGCCTTGGGATACTCTGGAGGCCAAACGGGATGGAAAAATTTGTCCACAGTCAATAATCTATAGGAGACCAAACGATCCGGAATCCAGCGAGGACTGCTTGTATTTGAACGTCTATTCGCCCAAGGTGGGTCAGTTTACTGATTAATATGCACGTGGAATTCTGAAGCCCATTGATATGCCCATGTCCTGAAAATGAAGACTAATCATTTCGATAAAAAAATTTACCAACCGCAGATTCCTGCCGGAGAATCAAAGACAGGCGAAGCCCTTCCAGTAATGGTCATCTTTCACTCGGGAGGATTTCAGTACTGGTCTGGTACCAGGGATCACTTTCCTGGAAATTATCTACTGGACCATGACGTCGTCGTCGTTTCTGCCAATTATCGTCTCAACGTCTTTGGTGAGCCCGTTAAAGAACATGTACCCGTCTTGACGTTTCAAGGAGCTCGATTTCACCATCAAGGAATTGATAACTCCGGCGATTTGAGCCTAGCTTTAAGTCGTTCAGCACGTACCGCAATACGGATTCGCGCAGGTTCCACGTTTAAACAAGCGGTGATACCATAGATTCTCTTTATTTACATTCGGCGTAGCTTTGATCTCAGATTGAAATTTGCGAAACAACAGTCTCGGAAAATTCCGATGCCGTGTTTAATTAATCCGGTTTCGCGCAGGGCCAGTTTTAATGAAAGGGTTCCTCTTTGTCATAAACTCGCGTGCGCAACGCCCCGATATAGTTTTTCAAAAATAAAGAAACGGCGTCGAAATTGCGTTTTTTTTTTTTTTTTTTTTCTCTTTTGTACAGAGAAATCTTGTCTGCGACATATCCCACGTTTAAGGTTATACAAATACGATTTTCGATTCCCACAGGTTTCCTCAGTACAGAGGACGAAGTCTCGCCGGGAAATTACGGGCTCAAGGATCAACGACGGGTCCTGGAATGGATCCAGGAAAACATCGCAGCCTTCGGAGGCGATCCGATGACTGTTACAATCCAGGGTCAAGACGCGGGGGCAGCTTCGGTGCATTTTCACATGATGAGCTCTTCGTCGAGGGGTGAGCAGCTTCGAATTAACGTTAATTCATTTTACGCGCCAGTTGCGCTTCAAGATGTCGCGAAAGTTGTTAGGGGTGAGAACTGAGAGAAGGGCGCGGAAAGCGATCCTTCGGGCAAAATTAGCGCCTCGCGTTGTTGGCCTTGTAAACTTTCAACGAAATTCTTGTTATTAATTCGCCTCTGTAAAATGACTGTAGGCGTGCCAAGCGAATTAGTCGCTCCACGGTGTAAAGCCATGATTGATCGCTGAAGCGCGTTTGGAGTACCTTATTTTATTTTTCCTCGGCAATAAGACCATGGGAGGGTGGATGAAACGAAATTGAGGAACACTGGCAGGCGTGGAGAATTGTGTTAAACAATTTTTTCGGTCAATTTGGAATAGATTGAACGTTCAGAGGAAGATTGACATCAAGTGGTATCAGATTGATGTCAGACATGACGCAGCTGTTTGATGTCAAATTACGTGGCTCGTAGAAGTCCACGTACTCCATTACTCCCGCAAAGCGAATCCAACGTCTTCACCGAATCTCTGATTTCACCGATTCCAGGCCTCTTTCACCGCGCCATTGCTCAATCTGGAAGTGCCTTGGCTCCTTGGGCATTATCGCTACCGGGCGAAGCTCGTGAGCATGCAAATTACCTCGGCAAGCACATGAAATGTCCCAGAGAGAATTCCTCGGTGCTTGTCAACTGTCTGCGGCTTCAATCAGTCGAGGATTTGATCGCGGCGGATCCGATATTCTTTGTAAGTTCAAGCATCTCTGCAGTTTTTGTCTTCTGATCCGAAAGATTCATTCCCTGATTACCAACAAAATCCCTCCTGACGCTGAGCCGCTCTTTCCTCCTGTTCCATTTCCTCTCTTGACGTGCGGCTGAGTATGGTCGATGCTTTTTTCTTATCTTCGTTTCCAATTCACTTTCAGGTGTGGCACATCGACCCTCTGATACCCTGGAAGCCGGCGGTGGAACCGGAACACGAAGGCGCCTTCCTGACCCAAAGACCCAAGCAGCTGTTGGAGAGTGGAGATTTTATTGACGTGCCTTTTCTCACCGGTGTCACTTCTCACGAAGGCCTCTTCAGAGCTGCGGGTAGACATCAGCTAAGCGACAACAAGTGGAAGAGATGTTTTTACGCAGAATATTCGTTTCAGGGATCATAAACTACGACCCTACTTTGGTGAACTGGAACGCCCTTCCCATCAGGTCCTACACGTCAGCGTTGAATCTTTATCACCTTCCAATCGAGGAGCTGAAAGACGCCATCACGAGACTGAGAGACTTCTACTTCAAGTCCGACAATGTGAAGATCGAGCATGAGGAACAGTTCGTAAACGTGAGTTTGATACGGTTTCATATTCTGTTTATTACAACTGTGTCAAAAGAATATTTGAGGACCTTAAATAAATTTTGAAATCATTTTTGTAGAGCGTTCAATTCCATGCAAAAATACGTTCTGGTCTTATCAGTAAATTGATCCGTTGATGAGTTATAAAATTGCGAGGTTTGAAAAAAAAAATTCCCGTGTTATTTAAATGCGAAATAAAAAATCGCGACGAGGCACCTTCAATTATTAATAAGATCTGAAATTTTACGACAGCATTTTTTTTTCCTCGTTTCGAACAATATTTTCGTTTTGAATTCTGAAAAAATATATTCGATTTTTTTATACTGTCTGTGTTTGTACTTGAAAGGTCGAAGCAATTAGAGGGAAAGGTAAACAAGTATTATATCACAAGTATACTTGTATTATTAATTCCGAAGACTAGCGACTCTCGCAATCAGTTTTATACTAATCGAAAGATTCATTCTTTCCCGCAGATGTTCTCCGATCGATACTTCTTTCACCCAATGGCCAAGGCTCTCGAATTACAGCGACGACACCAGGAAAGTCCAATTTTTGCCTATCGATTCGGTACCGAGAATCCGGGCGTCACTTTCGCGAGATATTTTTCCTTCTTGTCGGAGGATGACACCGAGTACAAAGGATTGTGTCACGGGGACGAGATGATCTACCTTTACCCTCTGGAGAAAACGTTCTTCAAGGAATTCGCCCACACCGATGAGGGGAGTGCGATGATCGACAGAACTTTAGAGCTGTGGATAAACTTCGTCATTCACGGGTATTCTCACAGATTTTCCAACCCTCGTTACGGCGGTTATATTCCTTTTCTTTCACCGTATTCATCAATATTCAAACAATACGAATTAAGCCTGTACGCAAAATTGAAGCGCAACGTCTTAAATCTGGAAGCATTCCGTGAAACTTGCCACTAGACGCCGTCGGATAGGCAACCGAGGTTACAATTTGTATTTAGAAAACAGCCGTGATTGCCTATTTTCTGGCGTTGAACGGTGAATCTCACAGAAAACTTCCGGTTCATGGAGATTAGAGAGGTCGCCGCGTGTCGGCGAGAAGTTTTGATCCGAAGATGATCTAAAGATCAAAGCCACGCCTGAGTTTTGGAGTATCAGCACCGCGGGCTGTACCAACTCGGTTGATTAACTTTGTAATTACCGTCGTCGAGGCCATAACGCGAATAATGCGATCCGCATCACGCCGGCTTATTCCGTTGTTATACTTGCACACAGTAATCCAACTCCGGAAGGTTACGACGTAGCTTGGAATCCCGTCAAGTCCGAGGACATCGAATACCTATCGATCAACGGACCGAAAGATCTAAAAATGGATCACAAGTTTTACAACGAGCGACTCGCACTCTGGGAGGAACTTAATCTTGAACGCGAAATACCCGAGGATGCAGATTTCCTTCTTCACGACGAGCTGTGAATTTTTTTCCTGCCGCACACCGAGTTCTTATACAGAGATTGCATCGTTTAATTAATTCATCACGCAGATACGGTCGCCGAGTTGGCGATAATTTTGCGTGTGTCAGAATCAGAGCGAAAGTCAATTATGCGACTGTATGAATTTCCTCCTTCTGTATCTCATCACAAAAAATTAAGCATGTTATCAAAGATAACGTTAATCGATACGTTGATCCCCTTCGCCTGCAGGTGTTGAATGTGTACTTAGAAAAATTTAAATAACATTCCTCCGTGTTTTCTTCAGTATATCTTATAGCAATCTTCGTTTTCTATCACGAAGAATCGAATTCTGTTGAAAATATTTTTTTACATTTTACACGTATTTCTAAAATATAAAATGCGGAGGAGAATTTAATTCTGATCAATAAAGTTGTGGTCGTATTATTCAAAGGTGTAACTGTTATCGGGTTTCACGATGCAGGACTCAATTTATCGCTTGGTTTACTGCCACTGCGGAGGGGTTTCTTTTAACTCGACGGGTTCATTGTTGCATTTGGAAATTTGATACAATTGTTGGATAGCACGGATCGATGGTGCTTTAATTTTTCAGAACGAGGGGAAAAGTAAACTGTCGTGAGATATTGATGTAGTTTTTCTATACAATTATTGAATACAATACTCTCTGGTGATTTATGTAATATATGCAAAGTTTTATAAAGTGAGCTTCTGTTTGGAGATTAGGTGGTTTTTTATAATCCTTGACTTTCCACAGATCATTTAATGTTATCAGTTGATTAGGTTATTCTTCACCGATTCGATTGGTCAAGGAATAATAGAATGAATATTCAATTGCTATAACAGTAACTATAATACATATATTTTTTTCATCATTATTGTCTGTTGAAATACGAGTATATTCTATTTACAATTCTCTATCTAGAAGAAACGCCAAGAAAGTAAATGACAAAATCGAATAAATAATCATTATACAGCTAGTTTACTTTGGATGCGATGAATTTGTACTGGTAAATAATCCAAACACTGCATGTGCGCGAAGATGATTAGCACGGATTCATCCTTTGGGGTTTAAGATTCAAAATTCCGGTCTATTACCATAACGTATATATGTATAAGCGATTTAGATAACGAATAATTGTCCGCACCTTGAATGGGCCTACAATTTACGTTTTGAAACAAAATCTTTCCCGAAACAACGCGGGGAGTATTTGGAATATCGATAATATGAAGAGAAGCTGCGTCGCGAAGTTGATCGTAGAAGCACCTGAAATTCACAAGTCAAGAAAATCCGAGATGTCACCAAATCGATCAATCATAACTTACTCAAAATGAGGAAGATCGCATTTCAAATAGAATTACCGTTTTCACTGTATCGGACACAGTCGAGGGAATCCTCGGTGGTCATGTAATTGTTTGCACAGGTACAGATTCCTGCGAAAAAGATAAGATAACGTAATTAGAGCACAACGTCCGTCGTTCCCCTTAAAACGAGAAACCAAGGAAACTTATTGCTTAATTACCATCGACGCAATCGACGCTGGTTACCTCCGACGAATTCGAATCCTTGTGAGTCCGCGTAACGCACTGTTGATGACTAGTGCAAGACCCGCTCAGCTCTGAAACAATACGTACCGAGAACAGCATGAGACTTGATAATTTCTACGCGAAAGACGGAAGTGTGTTTCAAAAGTTTTCCAACAATTCGCAAAGAACGCGCGAGCGTCCAAGTCTTGTATCAACCAAATTTATAGATATTGTGAACGAAATGAGGGCGTGGCTAATTGTAAACAATATGGCGGCGAGAACTGGCCCACCATAAAATTGCTTTACTGTTAGGTCAATCACGCGAATAAGAAAGCACAGAAAACTCAGCGCAAGCTGTGAAACTTTAGTTATTTCACAAGGAATCGATACATCTAAAAAAATACGATTAAAGAAGTCTTTTAAAACTAAATACGGCGCACTCGGAGTAACGCATTATTCTGACACCAGATGTCGCAGCAGCATAATTTCATCCCCAATTCTCACCGACGCTCTTCATGCAGACGGGTCCTCGCTGATGGTAGTTCGTTTCGCACGCGCAACTGCCCTCTCTGCATTCCGAGTGGCTCACGTACTCCTGGCACTGAGAGTCTTCGTCGCAAGGTTCACCGACGGTATTCGCAACCTTCAAACACCGCTTTTGATCCCCCGATATTACGTGGTCAACCCGACACCGACAGACGTCGTAACACTTGGAGTTCATCGTCACGCATTCCTCGTCGACGGTGCATTCATCCCCCAAAACTGAGACGAAAGTATACACATTAGGGTGTCCTTGAGAAGATCATTTTTCAATTTCGTCCGGTTCACCCTCCGGATGGGCTTCGAATAATCGATAAATAATTCCCTCATTTTTTCACATTCTTATCGCAACTCTAATCCGTGCCCCCAATAAGGTGGATTCCGTTCAACCCTTTCAGAGGCACGTCAAATCTACCGAAAGGATTTAGATGAAATTTGCGACGGGTGAGTTTTCGAGGTCGCTGATTGCGAATCTGAACTCAAAATTTGAAAATTCAAAATGGTAGATTCAAATTCAGCGTCATACTCACTCGAACTCCTTATGCACCGGGTTCCGTTCTCGTTCGGATGATGCTGGAACGGACAAGTGCAGATCCCGGTCACACAGTAGCTCGGCGAACCCTCTATATGACAGTTATCCGTCACTTGACAGATCTGACCGATACCTGGAATGTTCGATCTTGTGATCACATACACGAACGAGAAATTTTCAAGAGCTTCGACACTCGACCGAAAGGCGCAAGGATAATAAATCGTCGTCAGATCGTGAACCATAACGCAGTGGATCCCGTTTAAAACGGCGACCGTTTTCCTCCTCCGTAACGGTCGATTCAATCGACTTGGAATTCTTTATACTTATGAGTATAATACGGTTAGCTGTTATACCTTACATCTGCGCTGGTTCCTCTAAGCCAGCTTTTGCCGCGACCACGCGGTCTTCCTCATACTTATACGTTGCAGGTATAATACCTGCCTTTCAACGCTTTACCTGTTTCACCAATACACTCACAGGCTGCGGTGTCTCTCTTATACCCGCACCAGGAAATGCAGGAGAGTCAAATCACCGACATCTCGAATCATCAGTCACGGTCTGTGGAGCCTTGAAGAGGCCTCCGTGAGAGCACCGTTTTCAATATACCTTGTTCCTATTCTGTCTCAATCACTCGGATTCATCAGCTAAGCCCAAGTCAAGTTTCCAACGTCTGCACTCACGTTTCGTCTCGAAACATCGTCCCCCCTGGAAGTGGGAAGCCTCGGAACAGCCACAAACTCCGTCCCGGCACTCCGCCTGAGCGGCGAACGTCACCTGGCACTGCATGTCTATGATACAGGGGTCCCCGAGCTTGGTGGCGACTGAGGAATGAAAAAAAAACAAAAAACAAACCTCATTCGGTAATTCCGAATGCATTGTACCAATGCGCGTGAATCCGTGCCAACAGACTAGTTTCAGAAATTTATAGCAGCGGTAACCGGATCGGATCGGACCTTTAACCGTGCCACGGGGTTCTCCGACACCGCGCAGCTTATTGTTGGATGAGGATATAAATAAAACTCGATTCGTGTATTGCAAGATGGTCCAGGCTGCTCGCCGAGGCAGGCTTGGCCATCTACAATGTTTTTCATTCTTTGTTTACGCAGTTGGTGTATCATGCTCAAAAAAGGGAAGCATATTTCACAACGTCACACCCGGTATATCCTCACAAACACAATGCTCCTCGCACCGCATGCTTGTATATCGGTGAGGCAAATTCGTCGTGCACGAGTCCTCGACCGGAACGAAACCAGCAAGATACTTCCACTTATGTTATCTCGCCGCACGTTCAACGAGTCCAAAATACAATGGATCAGCGATATCCTAATTAGGTTCAGGCCGTATCCGCCTCGGCGCGAGTTGATAACGCGGTGTGACGATAATCTCGAGCTAATTGATGGACCGGGTAAAAGTGAAGAGCGAAAGAAATCGAACCGAGTGATCACGCGTTGTAAAAATAATCCACAGCTGAGATATCACTGGGTCAGATAAGTTTGTAAATTTTCACGTATACCGATATTATACTCACTCGCCAGACACTGTGCGTGAGTTCTGTTCCTGTCGACGAAGTAGCCCTCCTTGCATTGGCAGGTCTCCTGTGACAGGCAGTAAGCGTTTTCCACGCAGTCACTGTCATAATGACAGGCAGCCAGAGTCTCTGTAATCATGGGAAAAAAGATGAAATCAACCGTCAACAATCTGACGCACGAATTTCGAGCACACGACTTATATTCCAATCCGCATCTGCCCGCGTAACAGGATTGTTCAAATACTCGGCGCGTTTTGCGCATAACGAAACCAATCGATTCGCGCCGCTCGTTTCGCAACGACAAATTTTTATCAACAATACCGATGCTCGTCGCGACGGTACGTCGATAAATAACCGCGAAAATTCATTTACTCGGAAATCGTCAAAGCAGCCGGATGGAGAAGCGGAGTTAATTGTTCCAATTTTCGTTACCAAGGTCCGCAACAGCGATCCCGCCCGTTAACGCGGGAAAATTTGAATAACTGCGTCGCGGCGCCGCGGTGAGAATTGGTGCGCGGTTACGTAACACGCTCCGTCAAACACGAAATCGGCCGTATAATTACGCCCGTTTGTTAATCGTCTGTACACAGACGGGGAATAACTACCGCTATTTACACTGGTTAATTACAAGTTACGTGAAGATTACGACGATGATGTACCCACTCGGTTTTTGCTCTCCCAAATTCCTCTCCGTCAGCGAGGCAGGCTGCATAGATACGCAGACAACGGCGTTAAACGAGCGTGCGAAAATCACGTTTATTATTGTTATTATTATTATCGATTCGGTACTCCGAGGTCTCGTCATTAGGCACTATTCGGCACTACTCGCGTTTCTTCGTCTCGTTATATTTTCTCCTTACGTACAATGTGATGTTTCGTTTTCGCGGTGGCGAAAATCGTTCCCGAATCACAGCAACGAGATACACGATCCCTGGCCAAGTGCGCCGAATTTCGTTGCGAGCCAGACGCGGGCCAGACGCGCACGTTCGAAACTGCGGGGCCCGAAGCGGTTCAGTTTCACTTCGGGTCAGACGACGCGAGCGGCTAGCGTGGGCCTAATCCGAGGCGGTAAGAAACTCGGGGCCCTACAAATCCGGTCGAGTAAGTTATAGGAGGACCCGATTTTGGGACCGCTTAGGCGTTTCCCATGCTCGCGAGCGGCGCAGTATCATCGTTGAGGTCACGCCGTGACTGGTGTACCGGGGCTTTCTATTCACGCGGTGTATACTCCGACCCGAGGATACCAACGACGAACGTTTTTCACACGCCTTCGGGCCAACTCGAAAATCGTACTGCGAACTCACGTCTGTCGAGAATATGCGCGTGGTGCCGAGTCGCGCCGACGACTGAACCAAGCCGTACTAATACCAGTTGAAAAACTACGAGGACTGCCGGCGACCAGACGGGGGTTCCGGTCAGCCGACCGGGACGATGCATTTCCGGGATCTTCTTCGCCTCCCCGCTTCGCAACCCCTCGAAAAAGGTTTCCCCGATTTTCTGCGAGAACGTTTTTCACTTATTTACGGGGGGGAAACAGGCCTGGGACGACGTTTTTTTCAGTGGTTTTCATGATTCTTTTTTTTTTGACAACAAAGGAATGTATGTAATTTATTGAAACTTTGAGGTAACATTTTACACACTGAGAGAAATTTTTAGTTCTAGGTACAAAATGAAAATTAAGCTCGTAGCTGTTACCGGAAAGTCTAGTATATGTTACTATTCTTTCTCATTACGATCACTGTTGCTATATTTTCTTGTAAGTGTTGCGAAAATTTAATGCTTGTGCAACAATAAATTGACGTTAAAGCCTTGTTTAGTTAAAAAATTAGAGTAAGCCGAACAAACCGATTTTGCGTTGCAATTACCAAAAAAGGATCGACGATAGCGCAAAATGGTTACGTGTTTCACTGAATTTTTCTAGTTACTGTAACAAATGAAATTTTTCTCAGTGTACATATATTCAAATAAGTATCATCATTTTTGTCTAAGTATTTCCTCGAAAAATATGTAACACATCATTAGCTGTTTGTGTACATTCTGGAGGCCACAGTTTTTATCTGAAATAAATAGATTTTAAAATTTACTTTAAAGACATGTGTTGCTTCTATGTGAACCTGAAACTTTTCACCAAAAAAATGAAAAAATTGCATTTTTTCGAGGTGTTTAAACAAAAGAGCGTAATTCTTTAGCATTATTTTGAAACTTTTTTTACAATAAAGAGATACTTTAAACAATGATGTTACTCCGAATTTAGGTTCATATAAAAAAAAGACGTGTCCTCAGGGTGAATTTGAAACCCTATTGATTTCAGATGAAAACTGTGGCTTCCAGAATCTACACAGTCCGATGGTGACCTCCGATGAGTGACAACTGATATCTTCCACATTTCCCGAGGAAATGATTTCAAAAAAATTACCATATTCATTTCAATACACGTATAAAATATTACCTCAAAGTTTCATTAAATCATGCACATTCCTTTCTTGGCAAAAAAATTGATGAAAATCACTTTGAAAAAAACCGTAGTCCTGAACCTATTTCCCCCCTAAATCATGGGATCTTTTTCACTCCCATAATCTGCATCTCGTTCGATTTCACTGCACTACAAAATGTAATTATTGGTATGTATGCGTGCGTAGTATGCACCGTGTACTTTTCGCGGCTATACGCTAATCGGACTATAAAAGCCACGAATCTGGTTAGCGTCGAGACGTGAGTGACGCCATGCTTCCAGGGTACGTTCGTGATACCTCAATTATGTGCACCTTATCTACTTACGCTTTTTATCTTATCGCTTCCCGTCACCGGGCTATTCTAGTCTCCGTGGTACCGTGTGATCGTCACTCGATTTTTACCTGCTGGATTGTCCATGTATCATAGCGGCGTGACGTCGACGCAGTTGCACCGATGGAAATTATTGTGCAATCATGGGAGTGCAGGGAGCGCCTTCTCGAGATTTCGATACATCGAACGCCGAATTCCCTCTCACGATCAGTCTATCCACTTTAAATCAGACCGACATGAGCTCAAGACACTTGAACCTATAACGAGAGTATCCGATGTAATTTGCTTTCACGTTTAAGTTTCGTCGACGAAGAGCCGCGAGGCGGTCTTCTTTCTGAAATGTTGTACCGAACAGGCACAAAAAGCTTAAATTATGTCGAGGCTAATGAATATAATGTTAAATTCAAGGAAAGACGCTAATAAGAGTTGTTATATCACTGGCAGCTCGCCTCATTTATTATACAAACGAGTCTTAAGGTCAGGAAAATATTACCGAATAGCGTAGGCATTGAAAACACTGTTCCAAAGGAACGAGAGTCTACTTTTTATCTCATGAACGAATCTCGCGGTGAATGTCTTGCCCAAATTACGAGTATGGTACCTAAAATTTCCGCGTCGCTTTTTGTATACGGATTTTTAACAAGCCGTTGGTCCGAACTTTGATCCGGTTACGAGTTGGACCAAACCACTTGCGACAATTAAAACTATTTAATTTTCTCTCTCTACTTCAGAGAACTCACCTCGTATAATCGTGATATTTAGTCTTACGTTTACGTTTTTCTTAAACGGAATCAACGCGCTTTTATGGTCAGATGAAAATCCGATTACGTAATCACGATGAGTAATTTGGGCCTCAAAGAAGGCATTTTGGCTCTCAATCACTATAGGAGTTAATCGAGTACCGGCCCTTGTGCTCGACTCTGGATCTCGGCGTCTGGCCATGAACGCTATATTTACTGTAACTACTAGCTTGTTATGCCGTGGAACTCAAGGCTCGAACGGTACGCTCTGTTTGGCTCGTGCCTGTATGTGGGTAATACATACCCACGTATTTTTTACCTCACATATGCGTTACTGGACGTGTACGATAGGCGATAATTAGAAACGCATTGCGCGTTTTATGCTTACATCGCACAGTCAGGATCAGGTATCACACTGAGAGAAATTTTTAGTTCCGGTTACAGCTCAGTCCTCATCTATTTTCATTTTTTACCGCAACCGAAAAATATAGCTCTAGATACAAAATGAAAATTAATTTTGTACCTGTTTAACTAAAAAATTAGAGTAAACCTCATGAGCGAAATTTACCTGTGCAGCACCTGCCTTAATTTTCTCTCGCGCGAACAATGGATTCGTATCAGTATTCAGAGATTAGACAAATCTGAATTATCTGTAATTTTTCATCACCGAAGATATACAAGCGATGGTATCAACGAATACGAAAATATTTGAGCATGAAACAGCGACTCGAGTTACATCGTCGTGATTTTCGGCCAGTTTATATGCGTGTTTCGCTGGTTTGGAGTGATTTGGTCAACGTAGCTTTTTCTGGCAAGAGAGCGAACTGATTTAGTCGGAATTAAAACCACGGCACGATCTCCACGATGGCGTTGGGAAAAAGCTCGCCGACTCTGATAGTCTTCTGCATAATATTCGCGGCGAAAACCAGCGACGCTAATTTGTGGGACGAGTGCTGGTCCAACTGGATGTGCAACAGCTGGCAGCTGGAATGCGTGAATTTTCAGTGCGCTTGTATAAGTCCCTACGTGCCTTCGATGGACAATGCAAAATGCGTAATCGGTGAGTAGAGATAAACCGAGCTTGCGGAATCTAACTCCGAAAAGTGAAAATCCAATTATCTTTACCCGCCGACTCTGTGTACTTCCATAAATTTTCGCAGGAATTGACGGAGTCTGCGAAAGATATCAAGACGAGTGTTACGATCCTAACGCCCATTGTAACCAGACGAATAGCTGGATCGGTACCGGAAGTTGGTGCGCGTGCAAGGAAGGCTTCACTCAGGATCCGGAAACTCGGTTGTGCGCGAAAAGTAAGTGCGACGTCTCAGTTCAAAGAAGCTCAAACTCGCGGCTGATCGGAATACGATTATCCGACTTCCTTTTTCACCTTGCCTCTTGCTCCCAGACATTGGCGAAGAATGCGAGGCTGACGGTACTTCCTGCATCGAAGGAAGCTGCGTCGACGGAACCTGCCAATGTCCAGCGGGTCTTTCGCCGAGCCAATTTGGTGACAGTTGTGGAGTCGGTGAGCATCTCTTCGACGTTTATTGAATCCTGCTGCAGCTTTGAAGGATATTCAAAAAATTGCTTCCTTATCTTTGCTCGTGAAACAACGAAAGCTGTCGGCGGTACTTGCACCGATGATCATCCGACCTGTGCCGATCCTTACGCGGAATGCCAAGGCTCTGGTAGTCTCTGCGAGTGCAAAGAAGGACATCAGGCGGTGGTGAGGGAAGAGGATGGAATGACCGTATGCAGAACAGGCGAGTTCGGAATTTTACTTCGATTTTCATGAACTTGTAACGATTCTGGATCGATTTACCCAAGGATCGATCTTTTGGGTCCAGAAAATAGTTCCATTGTATCGATGCTTTGCCATTAGATTTTTTCTGGAATCAATTCCAAGTCCGTAAGAATCGTATTCGATTCTCAAAATCTTCAATTATAGAAAAAGAGTTTGTTGGCATTTTGTATTTTTTTTCAGCGCTGGGCGGCGCCTGCCAAAACGCGTCTGAATGCGCGGCTTTTGACACGTCCTGCGAGCTTTTGCGACAAGGGATTTCAGCTTGCACTTGCATCGTGAGCTACGTGCCTTCCGAAGATCGATCCGCTTGTTTACCAGGTGAATATATCTATGCGTGGTGAAAAATAAAAATAAAAAAAAAGTTCGACGAAGCTTTTCGCTTTTGAGGCTGATAAAACGCCTGATTTCAGTCGTAAATCATTGGGCGAGTGCGTGTCAGGAAGATTTGCAATGTACAGCGATGTTTGGAAGATACAGCACCTGCTCCAACAACATCTGCGACTGTCAAATCGGATACATTTATTCCGCTGCAGATTTTGGATGCGTTGCCATACGTAACTATATCATTTTTCACCTTTGCTGATTTATCGTTAGCTATAATTAGGACGATACAGCGTTGATTTGAGATGCTCATTTTTAGACGGAGTTGCGCCCAGATCTCATTCGGAATCGGTTAAACTACTCGCGACGACTCTGCTGCCTTACTTACCGACAGAAGCGAAGATAGCTGTGCACGAAATTCTAGATGAATTGTGAAAAATATTGTACGGATTTTGTTGAGTAAATCGTTCCGGATGCTGGGGTGAAGTTTGATTTTTTTTACATCGACTCGTTCAAGTATACCCCGAATTATCCTGTACATTACTTACGCCAATTTCACATTTAAACGGAGAAGTGAAAATCATTTCGAGTCCCACCGGGTGATAAATTTTTCGACAAGAATGTGTGAGGGAGATAAAAAATTTGTTAAAAACATCCGGCCGACTTAAGCCCGTAATATATTACTCATTAAATACCGCTGAAATTCAAATGGCGATAAAAATTAATCTTCGTCAACGTTTGCGTAACACTTTTCATCCTTCGTCATTTACAAACAAGGACGGATTCGCATTCCCATTTCATATCAGCAATAACTTGGGTAAGAATATATTTTTAATCCACGTTTCACTGTACACAAAGAGAAATTAACTTTTACGTAATATTATAGCGACAAGTTTCAGAACGAGTGTTCTACGATTTCAAACACTTGCAATATCGTATCGGCGTGGATCGTTTTTGCAATCTATTATTCCTCTTCTTGTTTGCGTTGAGTAAATACTTGTTTTTTTTTTTTTTCTCGTTTTGTTACATAGTTTTTATTAAAAAATCAAACGAAAACAAAGAAAACTACATCTATACGCGTATACACGCAATAATATTTACCTGCGAATGGAGAACTGACAACGAATATCACGAATCACTGAAATTCACACGGAAATTGTATACTAATAAAATATAAAGCCTACGTATTATATATATATATACTTTGCTCAGTGATTGTTATAGATGAAATTTAAGTAATGAAACGAAATTTTACCCGGTGTAAATAGGGAATGTAAGATTCAAATTTCACGTTCAAACTACATTATAATAATATCACGTTGAATGTACAAATCACGATAAAGTTACTCGAGCATACATAGAGTAACGACGATATGAATTCATATGAAGTATGATATACAAATATTCGTAATTCGATGTGTTAATATTGGCAGGGTAACAAGGTATAAAACTACATACATGAACCGTCGTATCAATTTAAGTATACTTTTTGATTGGAGAAATTGTGTTCGTAAATTTTACATTGACATAGGTGTATGTGACGGAATTTGAATCGAGAACTTGAAACTCTTATTCGCTTTTTGCTGTATGAAGTATGTGGCTGGATGTTTAACTAAGATGATATTTGTTACATTTTAAATACAGCAGTCCGAATGAACATGACAGATGTGTATATCTGAAAGTGTTTCGATGCAGAAAAAATAAAGGAACGATATCTTCAGCGTTGAAGAAATATTCAATGACAGCTTTGTTTGAGTTTGCTTATATTATTTCGCTCGCTTGCTTCTTCAAAACGTTTAAAAAAAAAAAATTCCGTCTCCTCGTCTAAATATTATTCATTTCCAGCACCTCGCGTCGCAAGTTTTCTTACACAATTTTCACTTTTTTTGTTTTTTTTTTTTTTTAAAGGAAATAACACGAATAACAATAATTCCAACGGCAAGAAACTTTGGCAAATTCAATGGAATACGGTAAACGATCGTGAGAATTTAAAAAACAAAAAAAAAAACGGGATTAAGTTTAATTGAAAATTTCGGCGATCAGGCTTTCTCGCCGTAGATAAATCTGACTCCACGCCAATTAATCTCGCGGTACTTCGATATAACTTTCACAGCTCTTCTCCGCATATCGCTCTCGAGAATAATTGTCTTTATACGTTTTATAAAAGTGTAAACATCGATTAGTACACCCTGTATGAAATATTATAATCATTCTACAGCTACACAACCCGTGTGTATAACATATGATTAACGCTGCGATCGCATGTAGCCTAGATGATAATTAAACGCGATTTGTAGTATCTGTAATGAATTTTTCACAATATTGCAGCGAGAAGACCAAAGTACATCAAGGACGTTGCGAAGATTCCGAGGCTGATCACTGTAACAGAGAAAAAGTACAATATACTTGAATATTTCACAAGGATATAGAATCATCCGCGTGGATTTAGATAACATTGCGAAAAGGGAAGAAGAGTCGACTCTTCGAATCAATAATTGTACGAATACTCGATAGATATCGCTTCTAAACGGAATCGATTCTTTTGCGTTCTTTCAGCTAACTCTCTCCAAGCAAATATCAATCCTGCTTACATCGATTAGCCGCCGATTTTCGTTCGTCGACACACATGCCCTTGTCGTTATCATAGTGCAAGCCCTGAACACAGGCGCAGACCTTGTCTATGCACTTAAGATCAAGTTTGCCATCATCGTGATGGGTCTGGGAGCAGTCGTGATCGGTCTCGCATGCATCGTTGACCTCTGAAATCGACAAATCGATCATCCGATATTTATTCATGCAATTGGAAAAAAATCTATGATCTATGTATATTCGATCGTGACGAAAGGTTCTTTTTTCTGCCAACCAATCGGCTCGGCGTACTTTTGGTCATTTGGCACTCGTTCGTCGCCGACGAGTGATGGTGGTGCTCAGGACACTGGCAACGTCCGTTCAAACAGACGCCCCCAAGATGATCACACTGGATGGATTCCACGCATTGATCCTCGATCTTCGATGCCTTGGAAAGGCATTCGGTACCATTCGGATGAATAACCTTGTCCGACGGGCAGCTGCAGATGTGCTGATGATCGCACACGGCCTGAGCTACGTTAAGACACTCCTCTGTGGCTGTGCAAGATGCGCCGATATCTGTGAAAGGACACAAAATCATTAAGTGTTTGAAACAACGACAGGAGAACCATCATCAGGATGGTGATCGTTGAACTTGAGAGTGACTTCGACGTCCGGGTATTTCAGATGACCGATCAGACTAAAGAAATGAATTGATCGTTACGACGATTAGTGAGTAATATGATTCGCTCGGTTCTATAGTGCAGCATAATTTTCCGGTGAGAGATTTGCCTGAACGATCGTTGCGAAACCTTGCGATATTCCGACGTGGCATTCATGCGTCACGTTTCGCGGTACGATAAAGAAAAAGAATAAGAAAAACGCGTCCGTGTAGTTGGAATAACCGCATAATTTGGAAAGGCGATATTTTTCTGGCCATTGTCTGAAGTGACAGGTTTTCAATAACAATTTATCGACGTGTGCCCGTGTAACTGGATCCGTTTATATGTATATTATACACATCGTTGCACGATCCATTCCTTTTTTAATTTTCTTATCTTCCTTTTCTTTCTCCCCGCAACTCAGGATACAGTTCAATATAGAATACATTAAAGTCTTTGGCTCACGGCGTTACTCACCTTTATTCACCCAGCATGCTTTGGATTCGAAGTGGTAGTTTTCACGGCATTTGCAAACTCCTTCGAGGCACGTTGTGTTTGAAGTCAAAGCCCGGCACTGTACGGACTCCACGCATCCAGATTCGCCGTAACCGATTCCTGGATGAAGAACAATTTCAACGATAAGTTTAACGAACGCTTGAGGAATGCGTCGCTGTAACGAAGAGCTAAGATTTAATCGCCATCTTCGGTCTATAATGCGGCTAATTCAATTCCTCTGATACGACACACACACACGCACATACCGGCAGGCTGCTGTAAAGTAAACAATAAAAATGTGGCGTTTATACGATCTAAAGACCGTTTGCGCAACCTGTGAGTTACGTAACGCGTCTTACATGTAACACCAGCCGAGAAGAGGTTGTCGTACAATTCTTAAAGCCAAAAAATTCATTATAAATCTTTAAAGTATGCAATAACAATCAGGAATCGACAGGCGATGCTGTTTCAAATACCCGCACAGTCCGTGTTCTCCCCTTTATATTTTCGTTTCTTATCCAATTTCGCAGACATGTAGTGCAAACGTGCTCGCATAAAAGTGAACGTTCACACAGAGTTTCGTTACCAATAGAAACACGGTATGAAACGGAGGGAAAAAAATTTTGGCCGATAACGCAAACACCAGCCAGAATCGCAGTGCTTTCCAAATGACTCACCGGCTAGACATTTGTCGTTATTTTCCGAAGCGAAAAATCCCGACTTGCAAGCACACTGCTTATTCGTCGTGTTGCAAAGGGCGTTAATGTCCGACACGCTGCATTCCTTGTCCAAATTACACACGTGGCCTATCAATCCGGCTGAAATTTGAAAGAAATTTTAATTAATCGCACGGCTGAGACCAGCGGTGATTTCAAGGAGGTCAAAGTAACGGGGATGAAAATCATTTCGACGATCGATCGTCTCCTTCCGCAGTCAATATCCTGCGTCGACAAGGTTTTCCTTGTTCCATCACGTACCCTGACCATTTCTCTGACCGGCTTCCGTGCTGCCGTTTATCATTCCAGCGGTACAATTAACCTGCACCCCGTTAGTCGTTAAACACTTGCAATGACCGTCGTCGCATCTAGCTGTGCTAGGCGGTTCGATCATATTTTTACAGCCATTGTTGTCCTTGCAGGGAATGTCGACGAAGTCTGCAACAATCAATCAACCTCGTCTTTTACACGCTATTATCTGATAGTTCAAACGTTCGACGACACGGACAGGCGACAAAACGGAACACAGAGGCGTAACAGGTGTACACGTATAGGCATGGAGAAGGACGCAACGAACGATCAAGACACAGGCAGAGCTGCTGAAAAAGCGGAAGAATTAGTTTGCTGCTGGCGCTTCTTTGCGTATATTAGTCATCGGCACAAGTCGGACGTATAAAAACCTATGAGTGTAATAGATGCGTTGGAAATAACGGAGTTGCCATTATTTCAGCCGGTACACCGCATTTCCTTATTTTAGCAAATTACCATTTCTAATCGCTACGCTGTTAAAAATAATTACTGCGAATTTACTACGAATTTACCGTAGAAAATAGTTGTCAAATTACGAAATGAGCTTGCAAATTTAGAAATTCGGCGTAGCGACGTAAATTACTACATATTAATTATACTAAAGCTTATAAGAAAAATGCAAAAAAGTAATTTGTATTTACTTAATTACCCGATGGTAAATTTATTGTATTTGAACAAAACTTTCAACACGGTGTAGGAAGTTCCGTCACGGAAATTTTCGGCGGTGTAGGTAGTATAGATTCTTACAACCCAAACGCCGTGTTTGTATAATAAATGCAAAGAGAGAGAGAGAGAGAGAGAGAGAGAGAGACCGAATTGACGAATGCTGACAGTCGATCGGTGAGATATCGGATAAAACTTGGTTATTCGGAGAATTCGAAAATGGCAAGCAAATATATACCGTATAGTAAAACAGCTCTTGGGCATTTAGAATCGCCTGCAAACGAGTTTCCGGTCAGCTTTTATTCGAGTCCGTAAAAAGCCGGGCGAATATCTCGACGGTCAAGGGTTTCGTAGTATGAATAAAACCTATGAATGAAATACGAGCTACGCTTGCGGAGTGCTTCGAAGGGGCAAGGAAAGTGAGAAAGAGTGAACAAAGAGGGGCAAAGTGCTCGGTGTTCGAGCAGCCAACAAAGAGATTAAACTTCTCCCGAAGTCTAGATATATCGTGTAATGATTTCCGATTTTCTCGAAAGCTCACAAGGCGGTTGTTTGTTCCTCGATTCGTCGAACTCGTTTCAAGTGCATCGCGTATTCCGATCTGACTTGACTGACGATCAGCTGCATTTTCGTTGATATTTATTCCATATCGGAACGACTGGGATTGATACCGATTTTGCGCACCGTGTATACGGGTCGATTCCGTAGCCGATCGTCGTGTTTCCCTTTCGCATTGCCGTTCATTTATACACTGTGGAATCTGAAACGAGTATGAGTAACGCTGTTTGAGCTTCCGCGAACCGATCAACGATCCGACTTCGGCTGATGACGTGAAGTGAGCCGGTAGTCGGTTTCCTGGTTGTGCTTTACGCAGAGTTTCGGCACCGGCAAGTATCCTTGCACAATTCGATTTGCAATCCATTCACGCACCTCGCTCTTGAGACTCGCGAAATAGCAAATTCTCCGGCATACACTGAGAGAAATTTTTCTAGCTACTGTAATAAATGAAAATTCTTCTCAGTGTACGAATTGCGCGATGTTTTATCGAAGAATTAGAAGGTCTGCGATCGTAAGAATTATTGTGGAAATTTTCGCATCAAAGTAACTGCGAGTGGAAAAGCGATTTTTTGTATCGCGAAAATGCGACCTGCTGTTTGGATTATGACGATGATGATACGTGTTGAAATAACGAAAGTGAATTACGCGTGTCGTAGGATCTTGGTCATACGAATTTCATGTTTATATTCCAGGATTTCCAACAGCCGCAATGACTCACAATCAGTGCCGAAGATGATACAAGTTGCAATGATTCACTGTTTGCCGAACGGAAAGTTAGAAATATGCCCGCGTTTTCATTTCCGTTCCGAAACGAGCGATGCGAGAATTTGCGAATGAATCGGTAAAAGTAAAATGATCGAAACAGCGAGCAGCTTGTACGATTTATCCAAGTTATTACAATCATCCGTATACATTTGTTGTAGAAATTTCACCACCTCTGGCATTAACGAATTTTTGACATCTACACGAAACAATTTCTGGAGCTCGTTTCGAATTTATATACTATACGTATACAATGCGAACGTCAATTCCCAATAAATTCCAGCGACGCGAAATGGCGAGTCCTCGTAACGCGCGAGGAAAGATAAGATTCTCGAATATTATAAAACACCAGCTCGACTCGGCATCCAATGTCATTCTTGAGTGTGTACAAGTATATCTGATAAAAGAGCCTTTGAGGCACGAGTCAGTGTTTGTGTATTCTCCGACAGGCTTACATTTACCGCGGTACCAACAATAGCGGACGAATTTCAAAAGTCGATGGATTTCCAATTGATCTCGGAGTTACGTAACGATACGGTACATAATATAATATATTCGCATTACACGGGCGAGAACGCCGTCTGCGAGATGAATAAATTTTTTATTTCGATAAAGGAACGCGCCGTGGAACAAAACTGCGCGCGTTTCCATCTGTGTAACCACATGTGGGTACGTAAATGTGTTATAACAATATAAACGATCCCGTATGCATGCGTGCGTACACGTATTGGTGGTATATCTACGTATAACCGCGACAAAGTGGAAACAATGGAGAAAGGAAGAAGGACTTGAACGCTTCGTTGAATTCGCGTGCGCGAATAGCGCGATGTTGAATATTTTTCATCACCAAGTGCGAAAAACCTTCGCGATCCGACGTTTAGCTGGGAATATTTATTTTCTAATCGTACGCAATCGCGGGCAATCCAAATCAGATTTCTATACGCGATTGGCGCAGATCGGTCATAGATTGGAAAATCGGTCATTACAATTGTCTGCAATAATTTTCGCTTTCTAAATTTCGTCAGAGAAGAGAATCGAGTTTTCGCAGGTAGATATTAGACGTAGTTTATAATTATACCACATTACGAACGGCATTGAATGCTCCGTGCGTCTATCACCTTTGTTTTATCTATAGTTTATTGCACGGTAAGACATGTCGGCACACAATCGTTATCGTTTTTCAACGTGCATCGCGATCTTATCGTATATATATAACTTCGAAACCTACGCGTTGTGCAAAATCGTTTCAAACACGTAGCAACGTTACTCGTCGTTCTTACTCGCACTCTTATTGCTCCCCCCCTGAGTCGGATGTAGATAGCGAGAAAACCGGATGTGCGGACCCTGCAACGAAGTTGTAAAAAAAAAAAAAAAAAAAAATCCTTCGAGGATCGGAGTAAGCGAATTATTGCAAAAACCACGGGGTGTTTCTTTTTCTCCCCGTCAGACTTTCAGCGCAGATTATACGTACGAATTTCGCGATGCTCGAATGTGGGTAATGCAATATCACGTACAACGGTCGGGTAATTACTTCCTCCGAGTCTAAGCCTGCGATGTAATTCCGCTATGGGTAATTGGCTCAGCTATGGTGCTGGGTACAGAAATCGTTCGGTATGGCTGTACAGTCATAACACAAATACCGCCGTGCCCCGATCGCTGCTCGGTTTCGTATAAATAAACAGAGAACAGGTCTCTCGCTGTGCTGTAATACTCTCTTTGTACGATTTGCTACTTCCATAAGAAGTGTATTTTTCTACGTAGACGGTACATTACACGCAACGTATCGATACAAGTAAATGTGTACCGAATGCCCTCGCATACCGTCACGGATCGACGTTACCGTTTTTCGAACGTTCAAGTACCTTTATCGACAACACAGCTCGGATAAAGTTGTAAGAAGATCTGCGAATCCCGAGACAAATATGTAAGTACTTTCATAATAAATAAGTAAACGAATCAGCGCAATTACGATACGAATAGGTGTGAGAAATTCCAGCCGCAACACGTGGCCTAGTTTGCATTAAAAGTACACGTACAAGCACATTGCATTTTTTTTTTCATCATTTTTCTCTCGCGTTATACAGATGCAACAAGCGCAAACCACAAGAAATAAATAGCCTTATACGTATGTACGCAGCAACGATCAAACAAGCAGAAATTGTTGTCAAAGAATAATCGCAAAGGATTCGAGAGCTTTGGTTTTGATGCGAAAATAGCGTATAAATAATTACATTAATTTACCTAGCGAAATTGAGAGGTCGAGGAGGAGGACGAACGCGGCGGTCCAGACGAGGTACTTCATCCTTAATGCAGAGGGTCGTTTTTCTCACCGGTGGTAAAACCTTCCCTCACGTCAGACGGTCAAATTTCCACCCCGTATTGCGATCGGTTTCCTTTAATGCGATCGGCTGTTGGTGACAGCAATGATCGAATCCTATTGCGAACGACCACGCGGGACCAAAGACGGTAACGCAAGAACCGACGCCGGTTCTTCGGAGTCATCACCAACGGCTGAAACCTACACTTCACCCCCACCACCGATACGCGTACCTACTTTCTTCACAAAGACTCTCCCCACCAGAATTGGTCTCCGGATCTTTTCCTCTTCTGCGTGTGTACATGTATGTGTTTATATGTACGATTGGATCCCCGACTATCGAGAATCCAAGGACCGGTCTATTGTCAAATACAGGAATTAATTATGTAGTCGGATATTTGTTTCTGGTTTTGTTGCATGAAAAGGACGATATGCGATCGATCTTCGCAAACTTTGAACTATTACCGAGTGACGGGCGTAGGTATGCGAACAGGTGGATGAAAAAGAGCAGATTTTACTCAAAACTGCAGGAAAAGGGAAACACATCGGGGTTTTTACTATATTTTTTTTTTTTTCTTTTTTTTGTTACAAATGTAGCAGATTTAATTCTCCACACAGCGGTTTTCTACGGTAAATTCTGCATTTTCGGAAGTACATTTTACCACAAAACCTGACATGCTTTTTTTCCTGCAGTTTTGAGTAAAATTTACTCTTTTATTCTCTACACGATGCTGCGCGAAATTTTTTAAAAGCCAATTACTGTTCCGCTTAGCCCGATGATCAAGTTAATTTTTCAACAATTCATTTCTACACGGTTTCGATTTCAATTCTACGAGTCGTGAATTTTTGGCCTAAAAGTGTTCGACTTCATCGTAAAAGTAAAGTATTTTCAAATACGTCTTTGGAAATGTTCTTTAATCTTCCGGAAACTGTGAAGCTTTCGATTTCAGGGAGCATTTTATACACGCGTATATACGGTGACGTAAAAATAGCTTTTTGAGCAGCAGCAGCTTCAACGACTAACTAACAACGACAGGCAATCTCTTTTGGTACGTAGTGAAGAGTGTAACAGCGATGCGTGTACGAGAGATAAAGGTATGACTTCTTATCAACGTTATCGGTTGACTCTTGGCGTGGCCATTCTCTGGATCCACGCAACTCGCAGTCACGCGTTAAAAGAGTAACATACCTGATATACCTTTCCGCACGCCTTCTAATAAAAATTAAAAACATTAAAAAACAAACAAAATGCCATCGTCTTTGCCATATTTCGCGTTCCTCTTCGTCGTTTTCGTCGGTTTTAGTCAGCCGACTTTCGGGCAGGGTGAGTTTCAAACGCCCTCCCGGATCTGCCTCGTTTTCGTCAAATATCTATCACCGTCTGTGACCCAGATAATATATTTCTTCCAGGGGAATACGGCACTGCGAAATTTGGGGAAAGCTGCGAGCAGGATTATCATTGCATCCAAAACGCTTTTTGCCTAGCCCAAAGCACCTGCCGATGCGAACCGCGTTATCTGCCCATTCCAGACTTCAGCGCCTGCATTCCAAGTGAGTTTTTCAATTCTATGAATTATACAGACATTTCGTATGTGCTCGGCCTAAAACCCCTGAAAAGATAATCGAGTTATGCCGGTATCGATAATTACGTTTTTCAATTTGCCGGATAATTATTGTTTTTAAAAGTCATTTTGGTCAGTTATCTTTTGCAGTAACTAGCTGGTTTTTTTTTTTTAACTAGTCGATATCGTTATGGACTATTTTTTCTTTTTTTTTTCTACATAAACGTCGATGAAACCTTGAGACATTTTAATAGACGTGACATTCCTGTATACCAATTATCTACAACTTAATTACTGTAAATATACGTTACATACGTTGTATAACATGTTATAATATATTAATATCATTCGAGTAACTAACGTTTTCTTCTATTTCGAGAATTATAAAATTGTTCCTGCTGTAGTGTAATCTCTATTAATGTTAATGATAAATTGATCCTTGTAATCGATGAGAAATCCCGATGAACGTACACCTTTATCTTTTCTGGACGGGAAAAAAACTGTGTACGTAACGTGTCGCGTGTTTCTGTGACGGTAGATGAATTAAAAAGTGAGCAACGAGTAATCATCTTTTGCTTCTATTTTCCATTTGTTATGAATTAAATAATATTTTCTTTTTCAGCCATCGGTCTCCATTGCAGTAGCAATGTAAACTGCACGGGCATGTCTAATGCGGAATGCAAACAAAATGTTTGCGCTTGCAAGGAAGCCTTCACGGTTGATATATCGAACTCCTCAAATTGCCTTCCAAGTAAGTGCTTGTGCGTAAGCTAATTTGTTCAAGAAAAACAGAGTAAGTACGCGATAACCGCACATTGGATATCAATAAAATTTATCTACACGTGAAGCGACAGAACTTCCTTTGAATCTTCTGAAAAAAATCTTAAAATTAAATCTTAAAAAGCAATAGCTTGGATATGAATTTATCATTTCTAAATGTATTAACAATAAGAAAAATCCGTCAGATTTGATCTATTCCACTTTGCCTTGGCTTGTTTTGTTTAGCTAACTATTTTCTACAATTTCACCGTAACAACTAATTTTTTTCACCAACGCTCAGGTGAATAGTGCGATTCGTTAATCCAAATTGCTGTCCAAGTAATCTTTGAAAATTAAATATTGGACAGGAAAACGTTGTAAAAAAATTATGTCCCGGTAAAGTTGTGGAAAATGGTTGACTGAACAAAATAAGCCAAGTTAGAATGAAATCGATCAATTCTGATGGATTTTTCTTAATTTTAAAACACCTTGAAATTAAAAATTGATATAAAAAATGATATAATTAATTAGAAAAGTGCCGATTCGAGTTTATCAACTACCTTAATTGCCCGTGTAATAATTTTGGATTGTGTGTGTAATTACACAAACGGCATGATTTTTATTCGCCTATTTTCAATTGGGAACCTTTTATTTCAGGGCCCGTAGCGGAAAATGATCGTTGCCAAAGGAATGACGATTGCACCGATTCTCTGCAGCGTGCTTTGTGCATAAATGGTCTTTGCCAATGCTTGACTAGCCACCATTTCACCTTGACGACCGGAACATGCGTCAAATCTTCAGGTAAATGTTGCACCAGTCGCTTTATACTTATAATATGCCAACAGTGAATTATCGTTGTGATTTGAAATTCTCATCCGAAGGCGTGTTGGACACCTGCGAGGCGGATTATCAGTGCTTTTCGCCTGATAAAGCTGATCCAGATTTGCTCGAGTGCAGAGAAAGACTTTGCAAATGCAGGCCTGGGAAATCATCGAAATATTGCAGTTAGTATCAGCTTATTTGCATGTTCGATGCGATTTGTCACGTCTTTAGTTTTATCGTAACACTGTTTGAGATCCTTACTTTTTTTTCTTGCTTTACACTTACAGACGGAGCCTCGAGCAATTCTGCAACAATTCTGGCGGTCGTGTTTTTGTTCTTTACAAAATATCTGACGTAATTAATTTGTCTTCTATTACCATACTTCTCTACTTTGGCAACTCCGATGAAAAGCGTCGAAGATTGCCGGAAAAAAAAAAAAAAAAAAAAACGCAAGAAGAGATAATTAATTAATCCGTACTTCGTAACTCACTTAGCTTTATTATACCGTGAACTGTTGGCCTTTGCGGCAGCAGTTTTTAGATTAATGTCATTACACTTATAACAAAATCATCAAATCACTAATCACTAATCGGAGCTTAAGCATTCTACAAGGGAATAAGCTGGCGCTAATCGATAAGTCAGCAGGATTCTGTTATTATTAAGATTTTTTTATAATTTGTACAGATAAAAATAGTACACTGAAAAGACAATTAATCATAAATTATGGCGTAAATTAAATTCGCTACACTTTTAATTAAGCGGGGTTGATTCATCTGACAGAAATACGTAGGAGTGCGTGGCGAATATTGATTTTTATGACTTACTTGTATAGACAGATACGTAAATTGGTAAAGTGAGCCTGGTAAAAATATAGCAATAATTATAATTTGATCACATCTTTATTATACAAAGAGAAAGTTCATGTTTTAGGTGTTGATTATGTATACACGAAAGTTCGTTGATTTTCATATAAATTAAATGAATCGCTTCACTTTGATCCATATAACGAAACATACAATAATAACAAAAATAAATATATATATATATATATATATATGTGTGTGTGTGTGTGTGTAACGACCGAACATTGCACGTGACTTGAAAATAAGACTAAATATTATTTTATTACTCCGCACGGAAGCAAAAATACTACCTTATTACCACATTGAACAATAATTGTATACTTTTATTATATTTATATAAATGTATATATTTATATAAATACCTATTTGAAACTCTCTCCGTAGTTTCCAAACCGAAATATATCAACAAAAATTATAAATCATCTCATTGCGCACACGGTTATATGCATTGGTAGTTCATATCAACGTCAGGGCCAGCCTAAATCGAGGTATAGTCATTGATTAAAACTTTAACAAGTTCGTCATCGTTTTTCCATGTTGTGGTGACAACGACGTTGACGATGACGCATTTCTACGTTACACATTTATCTTATGCATTACCATATCTCTGCGAATGAATCATAATCAACATTGCTTATCCATCCCGTATGCAACACAGTTTTTTATTTTCTTATTAGTATTTCATTCGTGCCGAAGCGAAGCGACAATATACTTATTTATAATGGGATCAAGCCACTTCCGGGCTTCGTCGTGTACGAATTTTTGGGCCTTGTACGTACAATGATTTCTTTATCTGATCTTCAGAATGGGTAAAAAAAATTTACAATTCAATTGGCAAGTTGATAATCGTTCAACTTTTCCGGAACTCAAGGTCGTCGTTGGTTTGAGACAAGTTGAATAAACAGGCTACTTTTTTAAGTTAAAAAGAGAAGGAAGGAAATTGGCAACTTAAAACCCATTCGTTCTAACTTTGAATATTTTTCATTCGAGACGGGTGAAAAGGAAAATGAAAGCGTATTCCAACGGTTAGACTGACGAGACAAGCAAATATTAGACGTAAAGCAATGAAATGCATTTTCACCGTCATCATTGATGCGCGCATGCCACAACATCCATAAACTGTCAACTAATTAGTACTTAATTTAACGTTAACATTAGATGAATACTGTAGTTGAATAAATTAATTTAATAAAAATGATTATTTTAATTTAATTTAGGACATAGCGCGTAGTAATATTACAAGCCTGAATCCGACGAAACAGAATTAACATCGTTCGTGTTAGTAGATATATAATATCTTATCTAAACAGTGGTCACATTTTTGGTATACCGTTGCACCATCAGTCTAGTATAAAGTTCTGATGATTTCATGCTCAACGTGTTTTAAAATTGATTACAAAAATTGAAACATCAGAATTTGTTATTAGTTTATTACTCGTATTCGGCGCTATATTTGTACACTAAATAGGTATTCTTCCAGACTTAGGAATTATTATATACAATCGACGCAATCAACAGTTTGGACTCATTACCTGTGACTAACATTGTCGCGTAAAATTATTCTATTCCAAACCAGAATTTTTACGCATTGCTCATTCAGTTGTTTGTTCAAAGTATCAAATTAGTAGTAACTACTAATAACGTATTATTATTATTTCTTTCACTATTATTATTATTATTATTATTATTATTACTGTTACTATATATCTGACATAAACAACGATATTGCATCTCCTTCAAATAATACAATAAGACATACAATTTTCACTATGAATATTTACACAATGGTTTTCACTGCGGATAAAAAATATCTTTAAATTTATATCCGTCAATTTTTTATCCCAAATAATATCCGTCATTAAGTCGCTTGACAATTAAACTGAATAACTGATGAACAGAACGTGTATTGTGATTCTTGCAATATCTTTCTCGACTCAGAAGTCTAGAGCATTACTTTACCCTGAGCGAAATAAGTTGCATTATCGATCGTTCACCACCTAACGAAGCTCTTGTACTCGTCGTTGATGCTGACCCGTTTGATGGTCTCGTATCCCAATATGATGGAAAAACTGAAGCAAGCCGATTGCACTAGACGGGCGGAAAGTCCTTTGGTGAACATCTGGAGACCCTCTTCTACCCAGAGCACTTTAAACGCATTACACATTGAATCTAGCCTTTGAACTTGCAGTCGTGCACGCACTATGTCCAACGGATTCGTTATCACCGTCGTCGTGAACCCGCCCATCGTTCCGGCAACTGCTTGGATCAACAAATGTGAAACCCAATCAGGCAGAACTCGTACCATTTCATCTGAAAACGAAAGTAAGGTATTATTATCTTATGGATTATACAGATAGCTTGATTGTTACTAATTTTGTATTACGCACCTTGATAGAACGTGTACAATCCCCACCAAAGCGCACTGTTTGGGACATAAGCGCACAGTGAAGCGACGTAGCCCCGATAAAATCCCTTCGGACCGTCACGCTGATAAATTAATCTGACTATTTCCGCAGCGATGAATGCTCTCGACCTTCCAGGATCCAAAGTCAGTCCTAAGGGGTTCATTCCCATCTGTGGGGTAGTAATAAAATCAGAAAATTCTAATATGCAAAGAGTACGAGCAAAGAGGAGATCCTTACTTTATCTACAACAAGTTTTCCATGCTTCGTACTAACGCCAAGGACCATCAAATGCTGACTGAGGACATCAAATGGCACAACTATCGTTTGACCAACTACGCTTGCGGCGCCTCCGCCAATCAGAGCCTTTATCCGTGAATCTAGTTGCGCAGTGAACGGGTCTTGTCTCAGAAGATGTCGTACGCCTTCGTATGTCGAGACGTAAAATACCCCTGACACTATTTGGACAGAACTTATCCAGAAGCCTCGGTACAGTCCTCCGAACCCTTCCATTTTGTAGATCTTTTTGTACGCATCTATCATGCCTGAAAAGAAAAATTGTTCGTTTTTCATGGATATCGAGGCCTCGATTAACGCTACGTTTCGTAAATCTGATTGCTCTGAAAGATTTTACCTGAGTACATATGGTTTTTTCTTTGGATTTGCAACCGTGTTTTTATCACTGTCAGTGGGTAAAGGCAGCATCGAACCGAGAACGACGACAGCATACTGAGAGGGAAGAATTTCTTCTTGTCCATCATGTCCCACTCTATGGTGCGAATAAACTGTGGTGCCTCCACCGCTGACATCTTGCAGTGCTTTGTTAACCAAAGAGGACAATATTGACGGCAGCGCAGACCCGGCTAAAGGTCGGTAGGATTTATCGGGCAGCCTAAATTGGCACATCTCACTAACACGCCCTGGGCATTACTACCCACTACTAACCTGCAAATAGAAATTGAAATGACAAAAATCAGTGGCTGATTAGCGAGTAAAATTGTAGAGCATTAGATTCTTTTTATTTGAGAAAAATATTAGCTAAGCAAGCAATGTTCTTGGTCGTGCGAAACTGTGATTTCAAACGACGTTAGGTAACGTGATTCAGAAAAAGATAAAGGAACATGTGCTTTGTTCGTGACATTAAAATAATCATTATGATAAATGGTTGAGATTACGAAGAGCTGGCAGAGTTTGTCCTACAGGCAGAGTAACCCCTTCGGGAACTCGTGCGTTAATCTAGCTCGATAAATTGATTAAAAAAAATCATGTTCAAGGCAGACTAGTGTTAGGCAGAGTCCATAGGCTACTATTTACTGCCTGATAATGTAATCGATTAGTTATCTGCAGAGTGTCTGCTGACAAGGAATCAAGAGTTACGAGTCAATTTTCCACGATCCAAATGGTATTCACAATTTTACAGAACGATTGAATTACTCTTAACAGCCACAGGTGCCGAAAATAAGCTTCGGCACCTCTCAACAGAAGATTAGATACAACGTAATAATTTAATAATAGTTCAAGTACACCAGATAATAAACAAGTCGTCGTCGTCGCAATTTGATCTTGCAAAGTAGGCGAGAGGTGTGGATCTGAGAAATTTTGCAGGCTTGCTGTGACGAGAAGGTATTAACAGTTGGGTAAACGTTGATAGGAGCTAAAATTAACCACGTGTTTCTGGGACAGAGGGTGGAGAAAATTGTTGAAAAATTAGTAAGCGGGACTACAGTTAGTTATTGCTGCATAGTAACGGAGGCGGCGTAGAACGATGATGCACTCTGTTTAAATGATCTGGCGGAAACTAGTTCAAGGTCAGAAACTCGAAGTTCGAACCTAACCAACAAATCGCTGGCCGGATCGAACCGTTGCAATTGAATGGACGAGAATGATGACATTTTTCGCGTTATCGTAGCAGCCACGCATGTTGATACTCACGGTGATGTAATACTACGGGTAATGCGATTACGAGTAGGTTTGGATTCTGCCCAGTATAGCTTGAACGTAAACTCGTAATTTTTGGCTTTCGATTCAGCCAGTTTAACAGATAATGTCAACGCGCACCAACACCACGATCATTTCTCCCGCAAACTCTTGAGCTCACTTCGTGAACTTTGACCCGCATTGAGTCTAGCCACTGATTACTCGACGCATCGACGTGCTTTCCCCATTTCCCCGTTGTGGTGAAACTCGTGAGGCTCGTGAGCAAGCAGAAGCCAAGCAGAAGCCATGAAACGATATCAGCTGAAATCCTTACCGCCCCCACTCTATTATCGCACCAATTTCTTTTTACGCCGTTCTTGAGGCGTTCCGAAAAATCTTTGGTGTACAATGAAGAAGCTACAAATGACCTACTGCTGAATTTTCTCGGTCGGTAATCGTAAGCGGCTCGATCGCCGGAAAGTTAACACTGTGTTTGTGATTCGTGCTATAACGGGCAGCGCAGAGAACTGTTTTACCTCGTTTACTTTTGTTCCCGATGGCAAGCAAGGTCACAAATTTCGAAAGGTTTTGCGATGGACTGTCTCTGTGTAACCTCTTAAAAGTTCACATTATACGGAGAGAACCATTTCGAGGTTTTCTGCTCATATCAATACACTCAGTAGAATTTCGCGGCAAGTACACTAGAAAAAAATGTTCCATCGAAGGTCTGCGGCGACATATTATTGGATTTCCGAAGCGCTCAGTGAAGATCTCGCGTTATCGAGAGGCAGCACTTCATAGACAATGCAATCAGCAATTAGGTAAGTAAATAAGGTAGGAAGCGTTGGGAGCTAACTCGTCGGGGAAAATAGATTGATCTGGAAGCCCCTTTTACTCATATTGTGGCGCACATGAGTAACTCATTCACCTCGCAGTTTTCAAAACTGAAAAATTAACTAATACATCTGAGCTATGATGGCTGATTTACGTGAAATAAACACGCGTTGAAAACACAGCTGAGACAGTAATTGATGCATCAAAGAGTCATCTGTTAGCATGCCTTAATGTATATAGTTCTCACACCCTTTGGTCGCCATCTTGAACCAGTTACGCATTCAATTTGTGAAACCTGAAAGTTTTTTTTTTTTCTTTTTACTTTGCATTAGCCATTGTACATATCTGGGGTAGAAAAAAAGCTCCGTATTCAGTGTTTTACAAAACCTTTCAATAATATTTCTCCTGCGGCCTACGGAATCAAAAATGCCGCGAATTTATTTCACAGTTCTCAATAATATGATATACATGTGAAACTCCGTTATCGTATAAAAAATTGAAAAAGTTAATTACTTTAGTCTGATCCATTTGCACTGTGCACGATATTATTCCATTGGAAGGATAGAACAACAACAACCACAACAACGACGACAATAATAATGATAATAATAATAATAATACTAATAATAATAATAATAATCCCTTGTCACGGTGGGTGCTTTAGATGCGGGTATATATTCTGGGTCAGAAAAAAACTCTTCGAAATATAGCCGCTTTCGTAAAAAAATCCAAGAGCCGAGATTGTCACCGGATCATCGGGAGCTACAGGCCGTGCCTGCAGGTATTATACGTACAAGACACTGAGGCGCGGCCTAGGTTATACGTGCAAAGCACAAACACGGCTACGCGCCGTCTCCGTCGCTCTCTCGTCCTGTATGTAGTGCAAAATTTCTTGCAGAATAGCAAATCCCCGCGAAAACGAGCCGACGTCCAATCCCCGAATTCCATTCGGACTCAAAGGTGCCGCCTACGGATTGTCCCGTCCACCCAACGCTCGCGAAAGCTCTATGACGCAACTGGGAAGGCGGGACATTCGAAAAGAGGAGGTTGGATTCGAGCGTTGGCCCCTGGAAACATCCCTCTTTCGCAGGGGTGGCGATGTTAGGGTGGCGGCGAGGGTTACGAGGAGGGGGGAATTGAGCGGCGGTCATATCGGCGAGGCGAGGGGTGGAAGCAGCCCAGGATGACGTTTTTCGGGATCAAATCACCAGGCTCGTACCGCTATCAGTTCTATCTTTGATCGCGAACTGTCATAACAAACTATAAAAGCTCCGGATTTAGTACGCGGCTGCACGGTGCAGACTTCGAGTATATAACGTATTATACCTACCTACGTCTGCAGTTTTGTACGATGCGACATGCAGGCCTCTAATTACGCGACGAATAGTTTAACTTGATGATACACTCGGGCAGTTGGATCACCCCGAATTATATCATCTTCGGAATTGGCCGACAACGTGATTTTAGTTTGCATCTGTCGTGCCTTGCAGGCGCACTTTTTGTGTAAATAATCATAGTTGTATAATAATAGCCTCACAAAAATTAAACGAAAGGTATAAGCGAAACGAATCAAGAGACATAATAGAGTGATTTTTAAACCGACATGATGAATTTGGCTGATCAAGAAGTACCCGCCGATAACAACACCGATCTCAACAGAATGGTAAGACTTACAATTTTTGCCTTCATATTTTACAGCCGTTTCATGCATGATAATTTTTATTACATTAGAAGATTGTAATTCGATTTAAGTATTGCAATTGTTTGGCGCACTTTATACACTGAAAGAAAAGTTACTTTTTTACAAATAAATGTATTTACTTGTTCCCCTGATTTGTTTTATTCGATTGATGATATGTTTTGTTCAAATAAGACGAACTAAAATCTAATAAATTTTCTAAGATCAACGCAATGATTCATTCGTTCAATTTTTCTTTTTTAACAACAAATAAATACTGTCCGAAGACTGTTCAAATAACTTGAGGCTATTTTTGAATCTCCACAATAGCAGCTGATTCGAATAAAATTCATCCCAATTGATCCCACCATCGATACATCGTCTTATTTGTACCAAAACAAAAAAATCAGGGAGAACAAGGGGATACTTTTAATTTACTTGCAGTAAAAAAGTATTTCTTCTCTTTTTTTTTTCAAAGTATGCAATACCAAATCAACCAAGATCTCGATTAAGTATGACTTTGCGACTTCCATGTGCACGTTATCTCTGAAACCGCACTGTGCGCCGGAATGGCGTGAGGATTGGGAACTGCAAAGCGACGTGACGTCTCTCCTCCACGATATAACACACGACAATAGTCCAATGATAATGCGACTGTATATATTTCACGCCGTACGAATCCGCGAATACATTTATACACGCATAGGCGTACAAGCACTCGAAAAAAAAGACACAGTTACCCCATGCAGCGGCAATGAGGTCTGAACGGAGGAGTCAATTGCCGCGGCACGCGCCTCAACGCTCGGATGCCGCGTCCCACGGGGACACCCCTTTTGTAAGTTCTAAACGCGTAATTGTCACCCCTGCAAGCCCCTGCAGCCTGTAAATAGGGACGCATCTTGCGGAGGGTATGCGATACGACCGCATACATCGACGCAAAATCGTTATACGGGGGTTCCGGAGCCGTCGCGTCGGAGAAACGCTGCAACGCTTCTTCCGGAACTCCGGGTGGCCGATAAACGTCCGAGAGGGAAATTCGGAACAGAGTTGTAGGAACCTTGCTCGATATGGAATTTGAATTTTCGGTAGATTCAATTAAATATTCTAGTCCAACTACATCAAATGAAATAATTCCACGTGCACCGCTGCAGCGCTGGAGCAGGCGAATGATCTGCAAATTATACGCAGGAATTTCAATTTGTTTGATCAAAAGTTGTTATATTCAGAAACTCGGTTAAGATATTGTGAATTACCAACTAATAAAGTATAATGTCTAATGTTGAAAAATTGAGGGTTAAAGCACGAACAGTTTTTAAGTAAAAAATCTCACTCCACTGTACCCGTATCAGGTGAATACCGTAGAAATTCATTGCGTAGATTTCACCAAAAGAACTTATGTAGAGAAATAATTACACCTGAGTAAACACGTTCCTGTACCTATAAATTTTTCGTTTTCAATCGAGCATGAAATAAGGTTGAGGGCTCGGTGTATCCGGGGTATTTTATTTTCGTTGTCTTCTTTTTTTCACGAGAATATAAGATACATACTTTCGCTTTCCACACCGCGGAACCACGTGGGAGTATATGGGAGACATACATCGCGGTATGGCTATTCGAGCAGCTTCTTTATATATTATACGTGTGTATATATGCGTATATAATATATATATATATATATTATATATATACGAGTATATATATTTTTGGTTTTCGAGGTGAAAGATCACCCGATTCCCACAGATCGGCACACACGTATAATACTGAATTACACGTATACCCCACCATGCACCTACCTACCCACTCGACATATGCCAGCACTCAATGACCACCGGCAGCCAGTGTTAACCGTTCGGTGTTCCCATGATCGTTGGGGCGGACCGGACCGAGGGGAACGAATCAACTCGTGTCTGTATGCCATGCTCTGTAACATTTACACTATGCTGCATTGTAACACAATTGACGCAATTAATGATTACTCCCCGGCAGATGATACGTCATCGATATAATATTGCACATTGGGTTGCATGGCTGAGCGTGATCACCATCGCGAGAAAAAAAGGTTCTGTTTTTAGGGTTCCGTGCATCGAAAGGAAAAAAGATCACTTTGCTGTCCGTCTCTCAAGACCCTTTTTTCTCAGGAACGGGTGGAGGTACCGAGTTGAAATTAATATCAAATACTGAGGTCTACGGTCCCGTCGAGGTGTAAGAAATTCAAGCTTCTAAGTTAGCGCAATCGGAAGATATGGCCATTTATGTCACATATTTTGACGTTTTCTCTTCTCACGTCAATATAATTTTCATTACTCTTCGTCGTCTTTTTCCCTCTCACATCTTGTAACACATGGTGTTTCGCACTGTGTTACGTGACCACTGAACCCCCACCCGAGTGCCTTAACAATTGTACGCTAACAGCAAAGCGTCAAACCCTCGATATGGTCAAGAGCTAATTTTAAGACTATAGTTTTAATTTCTTTTTCGATTGTGTTTCTCCCCGTAACTGTCCTCACTCCCCATCCCGAGAGCCGGAGGACCAGAGAAGCCTTACCTACATGAGCTAGAATTTTCACCGAGGCCTTGGAGCAGAGGAAGAAGCCCCCTGGACGGAGTATCCAACGTCTCGTCGGTAGTATCTGTGCATATTTTGCAAAGGAGGTCCATGTCCTCAGCGGTTGATGCCGAATCCAAGTCTCCGGAGCGACCGATTACTGCTGCATCCAGCAAATACAGATTTCGATTTGGTTTGATCGAGCCTGAGTCAATCAATCGATCATCTGGACCAGCTTCCCTTGATCCCGACACGAGGAGAGCATCTTCCGGCTAAACCCCTCACCCTCAGCAATCGCTTAACGTACGCGCAAGGACGAGACCCGGAAATCGGCGGGAGCCGCGAATCCTGCTCCTTTGAAAAGAGCCGCTGCCACCCGGCGACAACAGTCAAAGTTGGAGGCCCACCAATCCGGGCCCCCGATTACTGAGGACCAATCCCTTCTACTAACTTCACGTAAGTGAGTTTCCGTTAACGCTCGAAGACCCGAGCCTCTCAGTCATTCCTATCATCTTTCTTTCCTCCGCTGTGAACTTATTGGGTCAAATAGTTTCGTTACTCTGCTTGTAAAGAAAATAAGAGTACCATTTGCAATAATACGGCTTAAAATCTCGACTCTGCAGAGTTTTTGGGTTACTGATTGCGAGTCTATACCCACTAGAATTTTCGAATTCAAAATGCGGGATTCGGTATGGTGGACTGAAATCCAAAATGTCATTTGATTTCGATGAAACTTGGCAATCGAGGACTCTCGAGGTCGCTGATCACGAATCTCGGTTCGGAATTTCCAAATTCAAAATGGTGAACCCAATATGGTGGCATGGAGTGACCAACGGTATTCTGTTATGAATTGTATTCGGGCTTAATTTTTTTTCAAATTTTTTCTCCTGCCGTTTCCATTTAAAAAATTTGTTGTTTTCAATTTTCTAATTTTTGTATTTTGGTTTCGTTCTACAAGATTTCTTATACCTATTTTCCTGAAACATTGCCTTACGATTGTTATTCTGGAATATTTTTGGGGAACAGAAATTATTATAAAAATATCATGGCTTCGCGTGATAGTCCGAAAAAACATCTTCAAAATCAGATAGAAAATGAATTACAAACAGAAGAAAAATCATCAAATAGAAAAAGGAAAATAAGGTTAAAGCATTAAATAAAAACAAAAATAGAGTGTAAAATTGAAAGCCTCCCACACGTCATGAGCTGAAAACCGAGATTAACAGTCACAATGAAACAGCATTAGTCACTCGATGCCGCCGTATTAAATCCACTTTTTCGAATTTGAAAACTTGCTTCAAAAAAACAAATTACATTGTTTCTTCACAATCCGTACATACCGAAGCCGACGTATTCATCGTTTTTGAACGCAGTCGCGGTCCATCCTGATATTGAAAACGCGAATGAAAATTATTCGACAAATGCTGCATGATAACAGTATCAATAAACCGCGGTGTCTAAGTCTGGCACGCACTCGATATAAAACCAGACAGCAAATCACTCGATTGACTTGTCGACGAGTTTACAAGCCGTAAGTCCTTCGCTTATTGCCGGGGTCACGCCATGGAGCGGACTGCACACAAGCATTAGGGCATAATCGCCCCTGCAGCCTTCCTCCCTCATTGTCAGTCCAGCCCGTGGTGGGGAGACATACAAGACCAAACAGTCCACGTGGTCGGAGTGACAGGGAGTGTGACACACGCCTGACAGCTCGGCTCGCTTTATTACTTGACCGGACTGGACTGGACAGTTCGGTGTGTACAGTGTGACTGGTGGATGGAAGTAGATCGGTGGCAACGTGGCTCGACGGGACCGCAAAGGTGGAGAAGGTGAAAGTTGAGGGTCGAGGGGAAACTGCAGGGCGTGTTTGTCCAGTTAATTATCAAATAATCTCCTACGTCTGTTCACGTTAGCATTGGATTACGTGACCACTAAATGTTGTCGGTTGTACAAGGCCCGATGGAATTACGATTCCAAACCAGCGATGTCGGTTGTACAACGATCACCTGTGATATCGAGACAACGAAGAGCAGTTGAGACCAGGCCGAATCGGATTATATTCGAAATTAATGATTTTCATGCACTCATCACGCAAGAGGATACATTCTGGATCGTAATTAATATCAATACTCCGAACGTCTGAATTTATAAACCTGTCTAAGATGACGGCTATTAATTGCAATTAAATAGCTGGACTGATTCATCATCGTTATGATTTTACCGAGGTAGAGGTGTAATCCTGAAACATTGTGCAAAAAAGTAATAACAACGAAGATGGCTAATTTTCACCGTGAGACGAGGGTACGGTTCTTGTCTTTTTTTTCCTGCAGTACAACGTCGTGGCTCGTTTGGGAATGCACCGCAGGCTGAGGATAGACTGGCGAGTTTCTAACAGTTGGGAAAAGAAGCCAAAGAACTCCCTTGTGGCGGGGAAGTGCGAAAACAATAACGCAGGTCACCGAGGGCCAAACAATGGGGTTTGGTGAAAACGAGAGAACAACAGAACAGTGAGAAAAATTGGCTCCACCGTACATGGAACTCTGAGAAAAACAGCTATTAGCTAATTGGTATAGTTGTACCTGTGAGTTTCTCCACTTTTTTTTTACACTACACGTACGTCTTCAATAATTTTCTTTTTTAATTTTATTTCACTCCGACGAGCGCTGCGCGAACTATGAGCTAAATCCGTACTTGGATTAAGTTTTGTATATCATACCATAAGTAAGAGAGTGATATAGAATGATTTGAAAATATTCATATTCTGTATCGATATTTCTCCGATTGATATGTAAGATGCTCGGAAAAAAAAATATCGCTGACGATATTGGTGCAGTATATATGACTGGAGAGGAAAACGACTCGAAGGAATTCATGGATATCCCTGAGTAAATTGGAAACGTCAGAAGCACAAGACGGCTGGCAAGCTGTTTCACAGTGAGCGGTAAAACTCAGTGATGAAAAACCTCTAATAATAGATTTTAGGATAAGAAAATTTGTCCAGGAGGCGGGCGAACGACCGTGAGGAGGTATGTAGATGAAAGCGTTTATACTGCAGAAATATATCCGTAGTGAAAACACACTCGTACTCCGCAAGGAGTATAATAAAAAGGGTGAGGAGGTTTGTTGAGGGGGGAGACAGTCAATCGAGCAGCATTAACAAAGTTAACCAGCTAATGACGCGTAAGCTAAGTATGCAAACACCGCCGCGTGCCTCCTCCATATATCCACCAATTCCCATTTCCCATAGGGGGAAATCTGCCCCCCCCCCCCCCCCCCCCCCCTCAGTATGCGATCCCAGCAGACTTCCAGAGTGCGACAGTGTCCTCAACCCTCGACCGAGCCGCATCACATAGTTCCAGAGTCATCCTGTCGAGTGGGAAAAACGCCCCCGAGGGTCCGGGAACAGAACTGCGGTGGTGGAACCGTACAGAGCGCGATGAGAGGTGACTTTTGGATCAGCCCGTCTTTCGATAACCAATTAAGCGATCTTTTACCTGCTCTGTAAGTGTCTGCTATAACTGGTGACGAAGTTACGGACAAAAGATCGTCTCGAAGTATAAGCTATCTGGAATTCAACATCCACACACATACATGCAACGCCGTGATGCACACGTAGATGATATTGGCGAGGCGAGGTAACCTGGTTTACCACAAGATTGCCCCGCGGAGAGGAAGCGTTCCAATCAGTCACCGGATGTCTTCCGCGCCCATCTTCGCTCTTTCCCCTTTCCCTCGCAGCCCCGCAAGCTCTGTCGTCTCGCCCTCTTCGCCTCATTCAAACCTGCGACTCGGGAAGATCCGTCTGTTTCATCCACCTTCGTCCCTCGATCAGTTATTCCTCTTTATCTCCGATCGAACAACCGAATTTCTCTCGTAAGTATGCTGACCGTTGTTGCTTTTTCTGTTTCAGACCGGCGAGGGGTACAACAGATTGAGTGATCCGGTGCACCCCATCACCTCTGGGTATTACGTGTCACCGTCCGGAGTCGAGAAGACACACGGTGAGTGAACCTGAATACAGACACCTTGCAGTTCCTATTTTAGGCCATTCATGGATGGAAAGAGCAGTTTCTTCTCCAATCGAATGAACTTCGATCTGTACACGGTTTATGGCTACACTATCATGTCTTGGTTTATCCTCTACTTCGATCTTCCGCTTCTTTCACAGCACGTGTTGAGAATCTGCAGATCGGTGGTTATACGCCAACAACGCGGTGCTTTGAAGCACTTTTGATAGAATACAAGACGCGCGGTTTGGTAGGGAGTGAGAGAGAGAGAAGGTGGTCCCCCTCGATTCAGCCGGGCTGTCAGCCGCACGCCCACAAGGTCGATATCTTTATCACAACGTCATCAACTGCCAACAATATTATTTTCGAAAAGGGAAAATGCGGTACGAGTCGAGACTCTGGCAAAACTTGGTGCACGTACCTCATGCGGTGCCGATCACTCAGTCGCCGGCTCGAACGTCTCGTCTTTCCAAACTTCTCGTTTCACTTCCAATTCTCATCGCCCACCCTGAAACGTATAATCATCTTTGTAACAACGATCTTAAGCTGTCAAAATCAGCGGGCACTTGTTCTTCTTCCATTAGAGGCAACGTTCCCCAAGCGATGCTTCGAAGTCTCTTATCTACCAAGCCGTTCAGGGTGAACGGATGAATCCATTCACGTTTCGACAAGGGAGGAATCTGGAAGCCGAACGTTATGGTCGAGAGTTTCTTTTCCTCCCCGAGTCGTCTGACCGTCATCCTTGACCCACTACCCTCCTCCAATTCGTGAGCGACGGAATCCCCGCAGCGGGGAATTCAATAAGCAACAAATTATCACCGCAAATACTCCCCCGGGTTTCTCACAAGCGTGTTGCCACCTTCGTTCGCAAGCTTTTACCTACTGCATCGACAGATCGACCGGAGTGCATGTTGGCAGACGTGACGACTACATTCGCACACGGACGGACGAGAGTTTTCACCCTCCGCCGTTCACCCGGCTCTCTCTCTCACTCTCTCTCTCTTCAGTGATTGACACTTTGTAGATGTAGCATTGGCATGCCACGGTATAAGCCGCTACTCCGAGGGTGGCGTAACTCAATCAGAACCTATAATGCCGCAATTCCAGCTCGGTAATCGCGTTACGATCACGGTTTGCGTGTAAAAATATTGAAATCTTCTCCGAGGCCAGACACTCCGCGTTCTTCGATTCCGAATATACCCCTCGAAGCTTTCGTCTGACTTTCCGAGTCACTGCAGGCTTTAAAAGCGTCTCCGTGCATCGTCGACCAAACAAGACATCCAGTCTTGCTGCCTATTCCATTCCTCGACACGATCATGAGTCCTACTCGGAGAAGGTCCGTAACCATTGGACCAGATCAGACGAAGGGGTTTGCGACGAATGAAACGAGATTAACGATGAGTGGACTACCCGCGGTGGTCAGAGACACCCATTAAACACACCCGATACACAAGAGGCTAATTGCTGCGTCTGGGGATAGTCGAGATATAGATACTTACATGCTGCGCTGCAAGGGTTTTCGTATCTTTCCCTAATTTCTGCAGGGTCCGTTTGAACTGATTCATCCTCAGGATTCTGGACCCTGGATCTATTGTCACCGAATCCTGTTCACGGAACAAAGTCCCCACCGATTCGTCACGTCGTTGTTAATGAATTTCATGCTCTCGGTTCTTCTTTCGGCTGTTGTATTGTTATTACTAATACTATAGTTGTGGGGATAAAAGACAAGTGCGATTCTTTGAAATGCAGTCGTAGATCGTTGTTCAAGCAATTACTTTAGACACGTCTTATCGCATTCTGTTTTAGGTGGCGATTTGTACCCCAGTCAAGAATACCGGCAAGAACCGTGGCTCCAGGATGGTAAGCATGATTATTTATTCAAGTTTAGTAATGGGTTGTAACCATGGTTACGGTTCATTTTCATATTTGTCTTTATTTTTTAACGAGAGTAATTAACGTACAGCTTACGATTTGCTGTTCCCGTGGAGGATTACTCGATTTTTGTGGGACCTTCCGGCAATTTATAAGTATTAAATTCGATCGTTCGTCTCTGATTTCAATTTTCAGAGGCTTAACACTTGGAACTTTATTAAAATAATTCTATCGAAGTCTTCCCTGTTCACAGTCTTCGACTTTAATTTTTTTTTTCGTTCATCCTCCAAAGAATTAGAAAACCTGCGGAGAATTAAAATGTAAATTTATTCGAACAACTCCATTACTCGCGGCGAGCGGTATCTATTGCTGAAAGTAAATTAAACTAATCGCGAAATATGAAGAGAAAGTAAGAGCAAGTGATAATGAACTTGGAAGCGATAACTATGATTCAATTTATACATCACAATCAGCGAGTGAGAGCAAAAATTGCTCCGTTTCCGTTAGTTGACTCTATTTGAATCGCTGCAATTAATTTTTCACTTCATTTGATCATTTTGTCGTCTATCATAATTGCATTACAATTATTTTGGTTATTCTTATTTACAGCTCACGTATAAAAAACTGACCGACCAGGTCAGCAACATTCTTTATCTTCTCTATTACCGTGCGAAAATAAACAGTCATCATCGACAGTGATTGCGTCATAAATTGAGCAATAATTCTCTTACTATGTTTTAAAAATAACTTCTTCATACTTTCTCACTTTATATATTTAATATCAAACTCCAACCTCATCGGCCCGGATAGCTCAGTCGGTAGAGCATCAGACTTTTAATCTGAGGGTCCAGGGTTCAAGTCCCTGTTCGGGCGGTATTTTTTTTTTACTTTTTTTCAACAATGTTTTTCCATTTCAATCGAATTCAGATCATAGTACGGATAATTTTCTATTTCCGGAATTTGTTTCTAACCGACCTTTGATCACAAGATTGTAAAGAACAGAAGTTCTCATGTCCCAATTTTTTTTACACATCATGCAATGAATACACATATCTATAGAGACCGGGGGGTGAGTCCGTGGCAGGTTACAACTTTATTTTAGATATTGTTCATTCTCGACAGCTGATGGATGTTGACAATTTATTGATGAAAAATCGGCTAGTCGAAGAACGAGAAGCGACAGTCCGCAAGCAGGGCACAAAGCAGCGAGGTTAAACCGGCGCAAGCAAGCCGACTGGTACCCATTCATTGTTCTCTAATATCAGTAATGCCTTTCAAAAGGTTCGTCGTTCGTCGAGGCAGCTTCTCTCTAAGTCATTACCTAATCGAGTATCGGCAAAGGCGTCGCGTTGTAAATTCACTGTCGTCGACAAATCGTTTTTCACCGAATCATCATTATCTCCATATATGTACGTAGTATCATACCTACAGTGTCTATATACTCGAATCGAATTCCGCGCAACAATAAACTACCGACAACAATGGGACGGCTCGCACGGCTTGTCCTCGGTGTTGTTGCTAATCGCGAACAGCCGAACTCCATTAAATTGATTAGACCGGCAAGTTCTATTAGTCTGGTTTCTCTTTTCGCACACATACGTGAATTGCGTTTAACTGTGTTAGGTACACCAAAACGAACCTTTCGATCAATTTGCCAACTTTCTTTCCCGCAAGGTAGGAGAAAACGGAGGGTTGAGGAAGTCCTATTGTCGGCGTCTAGATCCCATAAGCTTGGACCGTGATACTTCGTGAGAACTCAGGAAAAACTTGCGACGGTTTCCCAATGACCTTACCGTTTTTTGATTTCCCTTATCATAGATTTAGAGGAAACGAATTACCCAACGATTCACTTCCTCCATTGATTCCAAATCGGGACCCTGCAGATGTTATCTTTGTACTCGTGAAACGGTACCTGAAATCTGATCCCAACTTCCCTAGGGAATTTTAAGAGCCCTTCTGCTCTCTACGGTCATTTGAGCACTTGCAATTTGTCCTCACGATACAATGTAAACGTTTATTATACGTACCGATGCAAAAAGAGGCAGTACAGTGTGATGTGATAAAAATATTTCTTTTCGTCGGGTTTACTGTCTGAAATATACACCGCGTTAAATTCTCAAACAAAAATTTCTCAACAATGGTAATACACCTATGATAAGGGCATTTTATCACGATCACGATGGTTCAACCGTGTTTAACCCTTTCGCAGTCAGTCACGCATTTTTAATTCAACATGTTGGCCTAAATTTTGTTACCCGGAGGTTTTTGGGATCGCTGATGACGTATCTGAAGTTAGAATTTGATAGTTTCTAAATCCAAGATGTCGGATCGCTGAGCATCCCACTGTGACTGAAATGGTTGTTGTTGCAACGAACGAAGGATTCAGACCTTGATGAAGCAGAAATTGAAGCTCGATAACTCTCGGAAGGATGATTGTATCGAGATACTTTGACCGTCGATGCTGTGCTGCAAAAATCTGATATCGTGCATCGAGCTGTACGTGATTGTGCATATCTCGCGTTAATACATAAGCAGTTACATTATGTACCACATTATATGTATACTTATAGAGAGATCGATTAGCTAAGGTCTAGTCTCAGACTTGGAGCATTAATATTAATTATTCAGCTAACTGTTGGTATAATATACACACTGGCTTGTAATGGTTCAGTGGGGAGGATTCGGGGTAGTTAAGAGGGGTGCGCCGGGGTGAAAACGCGTCGCTCGCCCGGGTCTGCAGCCGCCCTTTTCGACGTCGACGCGATCCTCCTCTCGCCGCCAAGCCGTGGCAATCGACCATAGCACATAATAAATATACGACTCTGCAATCATGCTAATGCGTGCAGTCAGCACTGCGCAGCCTACCTAAACCTACGAGGCAGTTAATTCTCATACCTGCGGGTAAAACGATTTCAAAATCCGATTATCGCCTGCTTTATTAACGAACTGTGAAAATCTACAAGATTCACTCGTCACACGGTTCTCCTGATCGTTAATAAACTTTCGCGAGTCGGGGAATTTACGTATTTGGAACCAGCGCCCGTTATAAGGTCAACCGCGGGGCTGTAGGGGTGGAACTATCGGGACATTTTTCCGATTACCTTATTACCGTTCCTCCGACTCGTGCAATCGTTAACAATTGTGTGTGATAAATGAAATTTTGGTTTCAGGCAGCAGCTGCGAGACCGAGGACAGCGAGCAATACGTCCCAGAATTTCATCACATATCAAGTTAGTATGTGAGGAAATATTTTGCTGTCTATAGTTTATCATTAGTACAAAATATAGCAAATATAGTTGACGAGCCTTAGCTGCGCGTTTGCGATGTTCGAGAAGCAATTTCCAAGCTATTAGAAATTCGACGGAAACTACGTGCAGGATTTCTCACACACGCGGATTGCTCGTGTACCTAACCGCATCTATGCAGCGGCTTCAACGTTGCGATAGCATTCGATAATCAGATTTCTGTACACGGAGATGAGATTATCGTCGAGCACGTCGCGGCTCGGGATTTTTCACGATTTTTTACACACCTCCTATTTACCTAAGTCAGACCCTCGGGTTAGTAAAAAAGAAATATAGGCAGGTATATGAAATTTAGCCGGAGGACCCGGGGCCAAGGACCGAACGCTTTATTAAAAATTAAGCCCTTGGGTGATTTTTTAAACAAGCACCGGCGTATGTTGACTTTCATCCATCCTCCTCCCCCTCCTCCTCAGCATTCGTCTCATTTCACCTCACCCCATCGATATCGATAACGCGGATTACACTGAGAAGCACTTTATGTATTAAACCAACAATCGTTGAGTATCTTTTCCAGCGATTTTTCTGATTTATTTCCTCTTACCAAGGGTCCGTTTCGCTTTTCCGACACAACGAAAATTAAGCGGCTATCAGCTAAATAGGTTTTTATTTTCTTACTCAACGTTCAATTTTCTACACACGAGAGGCTTCACTCGGTGATACGGTTGAACGAATTTATCGAATTTAGATCAAACAAACGCTTCCATTTTTTATTTTTTTAATCACACATTAGGTATACAACTCACATGTTTTCCATTGCTTTTCTTTCTTTCTTTCTCCCATTCCTCGTTTACATACGAGGAATTAATATTCTCGTGTAAAGTTGTGTATATACACAGTACGCATACGTGGATACCCTAACGTATCCACATATTGCACGGTACACGGCTTATATCATCAGCACACGCCGCGGCAGTGCAAATAGCCAATGGCGCTGAACGCGTGGTTCGGTTATATTGCGTTAACAAGGCCGCTGAATTGCCCAGGGTAGCAGATTGACGAGATTTTATCATCATGATCACCGCTGTTAAAATGTAAAACAATATTGACTCGCGTGGCCGACGGATCTGGCGAAAAAACCTAACTTTGCTAACGATCATCTCTAGGTAAAAAAGAAACAGTTGTTATTAAAACATGAATTTAAACAACCTAAAATTCAATTACCGATAGACAGTCGGATTCCTCTCGTTTAGAAAAACGAATGACCAGACGTCACATTTAATCAATTTTCGCGTATGCACGGCATTCAGTGTGCACACTGTACCTGATATCTAAAGTGCCTAAGAGTCGGGCCGATGATAAGTGAAATACGAAGAAGAGCAATAAGGAGGAGGGGCGGGGGCGGCTACTGTTTACAAATATAACGATAGCGAGGGGATTCAGTCGACTTATGCTTCCCACGACCAGCGTTTGTTTGATTTATTAACAGCCCCCCCGTTGAATTGCTACCCCTCCCACCCAACCCCATATTTCCTCCCTTTCTACCCCTAGATCCACGTCCCCTTCACCCCGCAACACCAGCGGCGACTCGACTCTTCTTCCGGTGGGACACGCGCCACCGTAATACATGGTGGTGAATGCTGACGGATCGCGCTTCGAAATGAAAACGTTTTTGCTCTCCTATAAAGATTCGCCTGCACGTGTAATTAATTGCGTACGTAATGTGTTACGTTGAGTCGTAATATCTGTATGAGCGCAATAACGCCCAATCCCATGTACAAGCTCAGATTTCGTCAAACATGCATCATGCAGGTCTCTGTATGGTCACAGAGTGCTGCTACTTGCTGGACTTGATTCTTATCTTATCTTGACGTTAGTGAAAATTCTGGGTGTGTTATTGTTCAGGTGGTGGGGTGAAACAGGAAGCAGCTGGTAACTGCAGAAGAAGTGCGGTGGCGGAAAGTACGGAAGTGACTGAGGTCACGGAGACCCCGGAAGCGAGCTATCATCCGCAGTACAACTCTGGATTGCAGGCTCATTCCCATTCGCAAAGTAGCAATTTCTTGGATCTCAGCCCAGCTACACCGGCTTCTTGTTACGGGTATATGGAATTCTTTTTACTTTATATGTACATACGAAGGCCTTGATTCGCGTATCTGGAATCCATCGAGTCAGTCGCGTCGACATTGTAATACTCGATGAGCACGGCAGTATGATGATTTTCACTCTGTGGGTCACGGTTGTGAGGAATGTTTGGTGCCTTGATGATCGAAGTGATTCATCGACTGACATCTCGCATAATTTCGCGTCATTCGCCCATCTAGGCGACCAATCACCTCTGCTTTGCCTTTTTTAATCGATCTCACATTTATTCTTCATTGACTCCAGATTAGTCAGAACGTGATGTCTTCGATTCGTGTCGGTAATCATGCCGTTGTCGTAAAGTTATTCACTTGAAATTTGTGAAAACTTATTTGATTTGAAACATGGTACAAGCATAGTTTGATCAATGGGACTTTAGTGACAATGTGTGATCATGTACCTATTCTCTAAGAATAACCTGTTGCACCGCTGGACAAAATGGCTTCGCCATTCTGCACACGAACTTGAAGGACGGGGGAAAAACTGCTCAAGCTCTGAAGTTTGAATCGGTGTCGGATCACTGAAAGTCATTTTATCTTACTCTCGTGTCTGCCGTCAAAGAATTAAACATTAATACCTCCTTCCAAGTCGCGGAACCGCTTGGATAAATCGATAAACGTCGTTTTCTTTTACAGGAGTAACCGATTGAGTTCCCAAAGAGTTAAATCTGGCTCAAAAAGTATCGCGGTCAAGGAGGAACCGACGGATCGGGGTTACATCGAACCGACCAGCACCGTGACTACTCTGTCGTCGTCAGGACCTGCCGAGCACAACGGTGAGCTTAGGATTAGTCCGATCCGTGTTCTCTTGTGTCGCGATGCAGGATCCTACTCAGGACACAGTGCAAAATCAGAGGAAATCGTCTTTTAGTGGCGTTTTCTGACGGCCGATGAGCATTCGTTGACAACGATCGTTTGTTGGTCGGACCCTCCTACGCTCGGCTAACCATAGCTAATACAAACAGCGATACATTCGAGCGAGTACTGCACGAGGCCATTGTGGCGTAGAGCAATGATTCAACTATCATATAAAGTCAAGTAATCGAATCCCCTCGCTGGATCGCTCGGCCACTCATCCTTGGACCGTGACGAATCACTGCACAAAGGAACCACCGCGTCCCCCAGTCCCATCCCGATGATCCTACACCATCCCGGCGACAACGCAGTAAATAACCATCGCTAGACACTCCTCGGATTTGCACGTGTCAACCGTCGTCCCTTCTGCACCCGCACGTTCATCCATACGTCGTGCGCCATCCATTTGTGCAGAGTCGACTTCTGACATAATCATTAAGAGAATATCCGATGCACATCCGTTCCGTATAATCTGATACATGAGACCTAGCGATGGATCCAACGATTCTCAGATTCTTCCTTGTTTCCGAAGTCCATACGGTGCGATTGACAATTCTTCATATTTGATTAACGCTCGCTGAGAACGTACAAATTTCGCTTCAAATCACGCCGAGTAATTTATCTACCGTCAAGCGCAAACTCTAATTGGCGAAGTTTTTGCAGCGTCTGGAAGCCGATCGGAATCAAGAACATGGCGAAAAAGTCATGCGAGAGAATTTATCGGGGGTGAAAATAATCCATGTAGCGAAGAACGTGCGGCGAGCATGACCAGGTGAGGCATGATGATGATTGTGCCTTTGTTTAGAGCGCGTATCCATGCCGTGAATTCCTCCGACCCACCTGCCCCTATTTAGTCCGCCATTCCCTGGCTAGGGGCTGATTAATTAGTGAGACGCATTAACAAACCTCCCTGGCTCGTCTCATCCTCCGACATCATCGTCTTCTATCTCGGTCTCTCACCCAGCGTAGGAACTACAGGCATACGTGTAGGTGAAGCTACTCTCACTCTCTCTCTCTCTCTCCATCTCTCTGCAGCAGGGGGCAAAAAAAAGCTGGAAAAACGGAGAGCCACCCCTCCGTGCAGGCGCAGTGCCGTAGCGACGAGAGGCGAGGATCCGACCCGGGCGCGTCAACTCAATTATACATACGCGACCCGACATGCCAGGAGCGTCGAGGGGCGAGGGTGGAAGGGTGGAGAACCGTAGCGAAAAAGAGGAAGAGTTCCTCCCGTACATCCAACTCTCGTGATCCCTTTCTCTCTCTTTCTCTTTTTCTCTCTATCTATCTAGTTTTTATTTCTCTCTCTCTCTCTCTCTCTCTCTCTTTCTCGCTCTCTCTCTCTCTCTCTGTCTCACTTTTTCATGTCTCCCTTCTCCTCCTATACACGCGCTGCGATTTGTACCGATGAATTTTTCATATGCGCTTTCAGCAGCCCGGCTGCTGCTGTTCGCTGCTCTTTTTGCTGTCCGTTTCAACGCGAAACTGGATACGTGTACACTATCGTCAGAGCGACGACGGTTCTGACGACGATCATGATGTTAGAAAAGCTCCCTTGTTACCGGACGGAAGATCAACCGTACCGACAGAAGGGACACGGCTTGGTTTACTTCAAAACGCGTTGAATTACTCAAGGTTTGCTCGATTCGAAAACGATCACTGTGATCCAGTAAATGATCTAAAGTCGCACTACCTTAACCAACCGAATCAAAAATCCCGGATTCCTCTAGACGACATTTTTTTTTCCTCATTCCAGTTTTTGAACATGGGTTAAACCGAAGCAGCGACTTGTTCTGGCTGCTTCTGATTCTCCTTTGCACAGACGGTATATCCCGATGTTTACTGTCACCGGAAGTCAAGCCGTACATAATAGATGTTCCCTATCTGCTGTCCACACAACGTCGCTTCTTATTTGGTGCTGTGCGTTATGTTTGATGGTCCGTTAGGTCATGTCGACTGTAGCATGAATGTATTAGAGTTACTGACCTAAATATTCTTGTCAGTGAAATGATAAAAAAAAGTCGCGAAATTTGATCCTGTAATTATTCCGCAGGCTGTGCGACTCGTATAATAAAGCAGAAAAGCCCGCGGAAGTTGACTTTCAATATTCTCGACAGCGCAGCGCACGAACCTTAAACGGATTATGAATTGCGAATAGCTTTTTTCCGATCGCTGATCGCGGGCTCTCTTGGAGGGGGTCGCGTGCGTTGCGTGCCGCGGAGCTTTTCATTAATATACATATCTCCGAGGCGTCTGGATCTTCCAGGGCTCCATCCCCCGATAACAGACACCGCGGCCTTACGCCTCGGCTTTGAATATCGAGCAATTTCCTGCCGACGTTACTTCGACGAGCTGTTTTCCTTGTCGCGAAACGTGAGTGCAATTGTTATTACACGCCCTTGGTGCTCCATCCTCAGACACGAGAAACTTCGTGTCGCGTTGTCTCGGTTCGTGATAAGCTTTGAAAATCTTTGACAAGTTTCTAACTTCTTATAACGTAACCAGCAGCGATGATCGTCCAGAAAATATTTTACGAAAAAGTCGACAGACACACGACTTCGATATTCAGGGTGCAACGTAACTTCCGAATGCTTGCATTATGAGTTTTCATTGCGATCACTTACACTTATGCTGAAGTGTTACCGAAACGGAACATTAATAATAGCAATGGTGATACCGCTCACTTCTTGTTCTAGTCTTATTTTCAATATTCTTTTCTCATCAACGCGCCGAGATTTTATTTGAAACGTCTCGCATAACTAATTAATCCCCGCTAATGGTCTTAAACCAGTCCTTTCGTTATACTGGAAGTTTTAGGCGATAGGAATTAGAGTCTCGTTATTAATGGGTAACGTGGCGGATAATTTGCTAACGGTCAGCTCGATTAAGGTTATAAAATACTCTGATGATGTATTTTTTGTACCTCTAGGTACGAATGTGTAATGCATCAATTGACGGTGTTGACTCACACGCGTTTCGTTCACATTGAAACCAGTATATTATCAAGTCCAAAGCCTTCCACACTAATCAACTATAGAGTCTAATTTCAATACATACTGAGATTTTGAATAGGTTTAAAAAATTATATATTTTCCCAAACACCCGGCGCAAGAAATATAATATGGGTATCCAATAGCAAGTAGCACAACCTTTGAGATACATTAAATCCGTGTTCTGTTTTCAAAGGGGATCTGCTGCACCATCTCCGGGCAGTTTATCTCGCATAATCCACACAATTACAGAAGCAATCAGCAGGAGGGTTGAAGCGAGGCTGTTTTACTTAGTAGCCGCAAGTAAACGCCGTTGAACAAAGTTTATATACGTTAACCTGTCTACGAGTTTGGAGCGTCGGGGAACGGAGAAACTGAGGGTGGTTGTAGGCTGAGCCGAGGGATGGTTTGCGGTTAGTTTCAGATTAAAATTAATCGGGAGTTGATGAAAACGGTCGTATACCTACGCATCGTTCGTTAGATGGACGAACTCGGGGTTAGTCGAGGCTAACGGGGCTGGTCAGTCATCCCCATCGGCCAGACCACTTGCTCGCTCTCAACCCCGGCCTTCCAGCTTCACAGCTTAACAACTGAGCTTTCTCTATCCTCCATCACGCTGATTCTGCAGCCCTTCGGGATCCTTCAATTATTCACGGTAACACCCCGTGTTGGCTACTCCCTTCTCGGTATTTTACGCCCGGTTAAATGGTGGGCATTTTTTCGCTCTTTTATACCTGAAATTGAGACTACGCCACTTGGTTCGCAATAAATGATTTATAGAAATGGCACAGTAAGTGGGGAGACTTCTCAAAATGTTTCTTCTGAGTGTCTTTTATCATCGGGAAAACACTTTTTTCACATCCTTAACAGAGAGAAGTCGGCTTCAGTGTTTCAAAAGACCAAGGACCGTGATTCTAAGGATCAGCGGAGCTTTGCGGACGCAATTTCTGATTAAAACAATGATTCCGTTTTAAAACCACGGCTCGCCACCGACCGCCCCGTACAAGAGCAAAGAAGATTATATGAAAGGGTTAAACTCCAGGCAGACAGTCTCCTGAATAATATATAGAACCGGATTTTACCAGTCCTGCGTTGCTGCACTCCGCGTGCAATCTGCTGGTGTAACAGCACCGGTATACTTCTAATGACTAATTATTATTAAGTAGATTTTAAACTGTACCAAAATCTGCGACCCCACCCACATAATTTCATGCCCGTAACTCTGAAGGTGATTGATTGATCACCTTCGTTAACTGTACGTAATATATGGTGTTGGATATTCTGTTCGCCGATTAAAAAAATGTGTACAATCGTCTCTTAGATATCGTGGAACATGATGGACGAGAAAAACTGCGAACATCCATCCCACTGTATGAAAATTTTTTTGGTAAAATTTGAACCTTTACTGGAAGTAAAATGCGGTGGCAGACTTTTCTAGCCCATTATTTGGTGCCAGTGTGACAATATATTATTTTATACAATTTCCTAACTGACCACAAAGATTGTTCTACGGTATTCGGTCGTTTTGGTCAATTTGGACAGCACCATTTTTCCTAGTGTTCCCATCTTCAACTACCGTCAATCCCATAAAATTTGCAAATTGTTTTTCCATCAGGAAGTGGTCTCGTTTATCAACCTTCGCAACAACAGCAGCAGCAGCAGCAGCAGCAGTACTCCAGTGGAACTGCGCCAAGGGAGTCTAGAAGCTCTCCGACATCAAGCCGGCCAGCGAGCGCCTCCTCGGCAACGTCCCAATGGCCGTCGGTGGCACCCCCGTCGAGCACCGAGGGGTACGCATCGCGTCAAGAGACTGCTTGGAACGCGGACATCTACGCGAAGCGCAGCGTAACACCGACGTGGACCGAGCTCGGAACGCCATTGGAGACGCGGACTTCGAGCACCTCCGCAACTTCCTGGGACCGGCAGTCCTCCTGCTTCCAGAAGAGGACCTCGCCCACTCCCTGGAGCGCGGATTACGCCAAGCGGTCACCGACCACCACCTCCTCGCCATGGGGTGAAGTTGCCGTTGGGTACCAGCAGCAGAGAAGAGGCTCTCTTCAACTCTGGCAGTTCCTTGTCGCTCTTCTGGACGACCCGGCTAATGCACCTTGCATCGCGTGGACCGGACGTGGAATGGAGTTCAAGCTGATCGAGCCGGAAGAGGTGAGTCTCTCGATTCCATCGCTCGGTCATCAACGGATTTGGACTCTTCAGGGTCTGATGTTCAAACGGTTCAACCCTCCAGCAACGATCGATGGTGGTACGGATTAATTCTAATCACATTTTCATGCAGGTCGCGAGGAGGTGGGGCGTTCAAAAGAACAGGCCAGCGATGAATTACGACAAGCTGAGCAGATCTTTGCGATACTATTACGAGAAGGGGATAATGCAGAAGGTAGCTGGCGAACGGTACGTTTACAAGTTCGTCTGCGATCCAGAGGCACTCTTCAACATGGCCTACGGCTCGGGCAGCACCACTGCTGCTGTTCCTACGGAAATTCAGACCACCGGTGTTAGGAGCAGCCATTCTGCCGTCGCGAAGACCGCCTCTACTACCGAATCCACGGATTTGGGAAAGCACAGCTCAACTGGATATGGTGACGCCGTTTTAGCAATGTATTCTAACACCGCTGCAGGTAATTTTCGCGGAAATTGTACTAGACTCTTGACTTTTTTCTGAAAGTCTTCTAGTCGTAGATACTCTCATAACAAAGTCATAAAGTTTAGATCCTACAATCAAACCTGTCTTCTCGCAGTTTACGGAAGCCACAGTCTGCATCACCTGCACCAGTATCTGGGCAGTGCGAACGAGGGCTTCAAAACCCCGTCGGCAAGGTATCCAGCGCACTACGCGCACCAGTACACCAACAATAACAACCACCACCACCACCACCACCATCATCACCCCTCGACGGCTTACACGGAGTCGTTTTTGAACTACGGTCGGCTTTCCGCGCACGATTTCTCCTTGGATGTCAGAGCCCACGAGTCCGGGAGAGCGAGCAGTGGCTACCACCAGAGTAACGAATCCTCGACGTTATCGGCCGGGACCAGAGAAATTGATACCGCCAGAACTCGGGCCTCCGAAACGACCGGTGTTGATTCTGCGCGCGCCCAATTATCGGCCACCAGCGTTACCGATACGCAAGCACCGCTGCTCGATGGTAGTGCAGGCGCAAAACTTGATCAGACGTCGTATCACTGTCTAGGAGTCGGTAGCTGCGTGTGTTGAGAATACCGGTCGTTTCGACGGACTTTTAGTCGATAGGGAAAAAGTCGATTGTAAATATTGCGCAACACCCTGGGATGGAGGTTGTCGTAATTGTGCGCTTCGTCGTGCATGGAAACGATAATTATTCATAGAATAGTGTCCGAAATCAGTATGAAATTCTATAATAATATAGAATAATCTCGATCTAGTCGACGCAAAACTTTGTGATTTATTTATTTTATTGTTGCTGTCAAGCGTGATGATGATTACCACACGGATAGTGCTATCGCTTGCGGGATAGGTTTATCAACAATTAATTAATTAATGTAACGTTATTATTTATTGTGTAAATATAATAAATTTCTTTATCAACGCTCACGTACACTATAAAGTATACGACGAAGTTGCCATAGTTGCTTGCGAACGGACAGTTTTCATGTTCCTGTGATCAACCTTCTCAGTTGTGGAATTCATCGTCCTTTAGTTTATTTCTGTCCCTTTACATGGCACCTTTTAAAGTATGCTAGTAAAAATAACTCAAATAAATGAGTCAATGTTTGAAGAGAAAAATGAGGCGATTGTAAAAGTATTTAGGTATAATTATAGCGACACTATGAAACGTCGCATTATATCGATGAGCTCATATCAATTTTATGTTAAAGTATAATTCTTCGAGATTATTCTGGCTCTCCTTGCATATTTGGTCATATGTTAATTTCAATGATGCGATTGCTAATCTCAGGCTGTGTATTAGAATCCGTGTGTAGGTGCACAGATATCTGCTGTACGTCGGTCGAATATAAAAACGAGATATAATAGTCAGCCAATATTACTGCGACATAAGAACTTACCTGAACACTTGTGGCCATGACATAATAACGGGCAGAAGTATCGCAAAATACTTTCCTCGAGTATCTTAAACAGCCGTTCGAATTACTTGGTAAACGGAAGTAAACTACTGGATTTAATTTTTCAAGATTTCACGCAGCTTAATTTTGACTTTGGAATTTATTCGAATCAGGATCCTGCGATAAACGAATTTAGCTACAGATAAACTATATATTATTGCGAGCATCTAAATGTCAAACGAATTCGTCATCCACGAGTTTCGCAATTGAGCCAGGAAAATACTCTTGGAAAAATTCTTATCTTATCTTATCTGATCATCATCACTTTTCTGAATATTATCTTTGGTTACATACTTGGCACGTGATATTTATGAAAACGTTTATAACAGTGTTGTATTTATATTTAGTACACGTGCCTATACACTACATACATACGCATGTATTCACACATATTTAAATACTTTCGAATGATACTTGCAGATATTCCGCGAATGACGTAATATATCGCAGTTTGGTATATTTTCGGTTCTGACACAATTCATGCACGCGCTAAGCGGCCGGTCCCGCTGAGATGTTTACATGCCTGCGTCTCTTTTGCACGCATGAAAACTACGCGAAACTTTCTCCTTCTAGCGCTTCTCGGTCTAGCCGCCGATTGGCGAGTATTGTGAGTTGCTGATTCAAACCGCTTCGTGTGAGAGAGAGAGAGAGGGAGAGAGGGAGATAGGCCTAGCCGGCTACATCGATCCGGCACACGACACTTCTACTCTATGTATATATATATATATATCTGATGCTGCTCACGTTTACCGGTTAGTAATAAAAATAATACGCTGGACGTACTTTGTCAGTCTTGAACAAGTCCTCGAAGCGGATGATCGAATCCGAAGTGCGGCAGTGCTATTAAGTGTTCTGTGTCCGAATACAACACCAAGGATTTTACATAATTTTTATTTTATTTGTCATTCTCTGAGGTGAGTGGTGATTGATTTCTTTATGAATTAATCATCGTTCTCATTCTTTAACTCAGTTATACGCGATTACATTTTTTTTTTCTTTTTTTTTTTTTTGCAGTTCAAAGTAATCATTTCGAGAATAGATCCAGGAATTTCTCCGTTTCTGTTATCACTTGTTTCAATTTCAATTCGGTTCCGATGTCTATCTAAATACTCGTTAACGGAAATTCTTATGCAGTACCTGGATTCTCCGTGTAAAAAGTTCGGTGTGGTTCTGTGAGAGTAAAAAAAAATTTGAGTCCCAATAGTTTTCAAATGAAAAAGAGTCGAAGTTGACCAATTTCAGTTTACTTCAGCATCGAGCGACGGCCATAACGGCCAATCGGTGGGATTTGACATTTAAAGAAGAAATTTGGTTGGCTGGTTTGAATTAGATCTCATTTGAAAACTGTTTGACGCCAGAAATTTTTGGTTCTAGAACTTCTTCAGAGTTTTTTTTTTTTTCGCGGAGAAAGTGCTGATCATGGCAGAGTAATACGTTCAATTTTAGAATATCGCACAGCCAGCTCAGTCAGTCGCAGTCAGTGACACCCACGTCATTTGATTTAATTGCGTCGCCTACTCGGGTTTTTGCACGGAAGCCGAGAAGCATTCAAACCATGTATGCAATCGCACCGTCCAAATATAGTACTGAGTTCACTGCTTTGTTTTGCAAAAATTTTGCGTTCGTTACATGAATCCGTCGTCTCGCTGAGAGCTCGATTATTCTCAAAATAATTTTGTTGTTTCAAGTGCTGATATTTATTGACAGTGACGCAGCGATAACCTCGCATCATATCTTAAGTTAAGCACGCAAAAATGCGCGAATATAAACCAGATCGTTACAACGTATCTACATTCTAATTCACAGGATAACAGCTGATAGCGTTCGTTGAACATTCGCGATGGCTAAACCGAAGACGAATTCTGAACCGGAGGAAAGCGCGATGGGTTTCAAGGACAAACAGAAGGCCCTTGATACTCTGAAGGCTCTTGACGGCCGTGACGTGTCCTATCAGTATCACGTTATCACCAGTTTCGTCAGCCGAGCAAAAAGGACGATTCAAATCACGAAGGACGAGGAGAAACTCACGAATCTTCGAGAGGCTCAACAGGTATTCGAAGACTGGCTTAACGATTATAAAGAAAATCACCGTGGCAAGGAAAACCTCGGCTATCTACCAGTTGAAACCGTCAAAGGCTTCAGGGCTTTGGCCAAGAAGTACGGAGTCCTGGACGACAGTTTCTACCGGTTAGTATATGGCGGAGGAAAATTCCCGGTGATCAGTTAGTTATACTCATGCATTCGTGCCATGATCCCCCTTTTTCTGGTAGGTAGCGTTACGCTTCTAATCATTTGACCTTCTGTTGTAGAGCGTACAAGGAAGAAAAGGGAGATTACAAGACACTGCGCGGAGTGAAAACTCCGAGCGGAGAGACGACCTGGGACATCGAGAGGAATCGTCAACTGAAGGAGATCATCGATAAAATAAAGTCGGACCACATTCAGTGGTTCGAGACCGACGTCGGGGATTTCAGGGGATTCCCGACGAAGGAGCACACGCAGTGCATATTGCTCGGCTACAGCCCGGAACCCACGAAGCTGAAAAAGTTGATCCAGCAGGTGGAGGAAAAATTTGAGGGGGTCAGCGAAGATGAGGATATGGAGTTGGCAGGTGGGGAAGAAGGACGAGAGAAGGGGACCAAGCGAAGTCACGACAGTTCTTCGGACAGTGATGATGACAGTGACGAGCCCCAGAGGAAGACGCTGAAAAAGGACGAGCAGGCGGAAGAGGTCGAGAAGGTGGACAAGGAAGAGAAGCAGGAAAGTGGGCTCAGCTTTAAGGACAAAGAGCGAGCGAATAGCAGTCTGAAGTCTCTGGAGGGTCGCGACGTCGCTTATCAATACCACGCAATTACAGGACTGATCAGGAGGGCGGAGAGGGTCATCACCTGCACTAAGGACGAGGAGAAAATAAAAAATATGAAGGAGGCGATCGAGGTTTACGAGAACTGGATCACCGACTACAACGTCAATGGGCGTTCAAAAGAAAATTTCGGATATTTAGCCCTGGACTTGGTACAGGCGTACAAACCCCTCGCTGATCGATACGAAATTGAAGATACGGGTATCTTGAAGTGAGTCTTAAGAGTTGGACGAGCTAGAAATTAGCCCTATTTTTAATCTTTATATTTATACGTTGTACATGTTTGATTTTTTTTCCAGAGCCTACGAGCAGGAGGAGGGAGACTACAAAAGGCTTCGTGGTGTAAAAGTTCCAGATACTAAAATCACCTGGGACGTCGAGAGGAACAAGAATCTTCGCGCTATAACCGAAGAAATAAAGAACAAACATATTCAATGGTTCGAAACGGACCCCGAACTCCGTGGACTACCGACCAAGGAACACACGCAGTGCATCATGTGGGCGTTCAGCCACGATGCAGCGAAATTGAAGAAACTCCTACCTACCCTGAGAGAGAAGCTCAAGTTGACCGAGTAAACCTGCTTTGTGACGGAATATGTATAATATCTTGTATAATCTTAATATTTTGTTATGTATTTTGTCTGTGTAATTAAAGTTTTTCAAATTTCATGCGTTGGATTTTTTAGCTTCAATCCAAGTCAATGATACGTAATGACAACGACATGTAGATTAATAACATCTATGATGAATCTGATAAAAAAAAATCCTCAGTTTTTCTGTCTTTAGGATTCAAGATGTTTTGCCTCAAGATGTCCTGACGACGGTCACTTTGCGGAAGGCAGAGCTGCTAGCTCACGATTTATTTGCGACGCGTCTGCAGAGTGACCGTCGTTCGGCGGCCTGCCGGGCGCTCTGGGCGGCCGCTGAATACGTGAAGGCGGCGCAGGACGTTGAGGAGTTCAATTTTACCGCAGACGATAGCGAGGCTGTAAAAAAATATCTCCGCCATTGTGTGTGAGTAGGAATTTATTGATTATTCTTATACTGCGTATATCACCGACTACGAAACAGTTGGAACAGGCAGCCGGGGTCGATGTTAGGCAGCAGCAAATAATATTAGGTAAATGATGTCGGTCCAATTAAAAGTTACGACTGTAACGTGCAATTGAAAGAAGAACACGAAGTACGATTGTAATGGTTGAGGGAGGACCATACTGAAACTCAAAACATTCACATTTTCCGTTATATTGAAATTCCACTTTGATTATCTGAAAGTACTCGGAGAGCCTGAGAAAATAGGTGGTTAAACTTGAAGATCTGTTAGAAATTACAGAAAATACGCCGTAGAACATGGTATAAAAATACCAAACTTCAAAATGTTCCCAGCGCATTGCATCCTATGAATATGAAGTCTGGAGGACGTAACACGCCCCCCCTTGGGGAACAACATTCGGCGAGGGTACGGAATAGGATGTTCGGAAGGAAGTGGAATGCCATGAAACGTACTGACTCACTTACAGAATATTACAAAGAAAGGTCTTAAAATCTAGCGCCTAGATATTAATTACATTTAGATGCGCGATTTTTTTCCATTCTTTTTTTTTTTTTGCGAGTTTTATTTCGTCACAACCATGCTTATCCGCCAGTGAATGTCTTTGCCGTCTTTTGGAGGCAGGTGAGTCTCCGAATCGGGCCTTTGCCTCCATCAATAGGTCAACCTGATTTCTACGTTTCCTTTTTTTTGTCGGCAAAGGAACTGGGGCCGGACCCTCTGTTGGACGATCAACAAGTTCAGCAGCTGGAGGATCGACGAATTCAGCAGCTGCTGGACTCTCCGCTGGATCATCCATAGATTCAGGAGCAGGCAGCTCCGCCGGAGGATGCGAGGGTTCACGATTTGCTCCGAGAGTGTTTAACAGACGAACCAGATGTTTGTAGACATACATCATAATCCGTTTTGCCTCGTTTTTGGTGTTGGCTCTGCTAAACACTCTCGAGGCAATTACCCTCGCATCCATTGATGCAGCTAAACGAGTGTCACATCCCAAAAATACATGTTGATATTTTGGCGTTGATATCGCGAGCTGAGATATATCTGAAATCCAATTACAGTTTCAATGCTCAAATCAAAATCAAAGAATCCAACAAACGAACAATAATAATAGTACAGTCAATGGATGAATAAATTCTGATCAATATAAAGTTATTACTGGTGAAAATCAATTTCAATAAGCGTTTGAAAAATGTCGTTAACGGAAAACAAATTTTTGCGAACGTGAAAGAGGAAAAATTAATGATCAAAGGCGAAGCGAACCTAATCTAACTTACAATTAACATAATCATACATTAGAAGGAAATAGAACACTATCAACAATTTTTGAAGTTTTTCAGAGGCTAGCTGCGTCTTTGTTCGCCAGGCGAACTTTGCCTTATAATTTTGGTCGGTAAGGTTTTGATTGATAAGGATAATATCTGGGGCCCGATTCTGACTTGGTTTTCACCTGTGGTTTTCACTCGTGAAAACGGTGATAAGCGCCAGCTAGACCAATTGGAAGGTAGCTTTAAACGGAATATCTTCTTTTCACGAGTGAAAAATAAGTCAGAATCTGGCCAGTGCGTGTGAGTTTACATGAATAGGTTAGCAAAACGGAGAGCTCAGCGGCGGAGCAGATAATACAGAGCAAACTTCCTTATCCATCGCTTACCGCTTATCGCTTACCCGCCGAGAATTTAGTTCACGGAACGGACACACAGATCCGACGAAACCGAGCTCCACCAGTCTGTCCCAAGTTTTTCGCTCCGTGGGCTCTCTCAGGGTTCTCTCTGCTAGAGCGGTATTTGACGGGCGTGAGGTGTGATCGATAGTCTTTATTGCTCGCCGTGTATCGGGGCGGGGGGGGAGTTGAATTTGAGGTTAGGGTTAGTGACTCGCTGTCATTTGGCACAAGTGCGAGGGTTCCGATCGCCGGAATTCGCCCCGCGTTTCGCGAGGATCATGTTTTCGCAGTAAAAACCGGGCAATGAAGCATCGCGGAAGGTTCGCATCAGTGTCGAGTCGGAAATTCGGTGCTCCAACCGAATATGTAAGGAACCTCTTTGTTTGACGCGAGGCGAGGTGACAAGTATCACGGGCAGTAAATAACCTGCGCGGTGTTTCACCCCGGCGAAAGAAACTGGAAACGAGAAGAAAGCACCGAATACTACGCATCATGTTTTCCCTTCAACGGTGAATAAATAATACCCACAATGTCGATCTCGTATTCGTTTGTTGAGATGGATCAAAGTAAGGTTAAGTGATAATGTCAAAGGCGGCTGATGCTGAGAGCGAGGCAGGCTCTATCTGCGACGAGGAACGTGTCAGGAAACTTTTTCAAGCCTGCGACGGAGACGGTGATGGCTTCATCGACAGGTCAGTACTAATGTTCATTGCTAACATCTCCACGACTCTGTGATAAAGAATTTGCATCCAGTCCGCATTTATGTTTGTATCGTATAAGTTGTGCCTTTTCTAAAGAACTTGCTCCAAAAGCTTTTGCCACTTTTTATGTACTCATCCGCAAAAGGAGCGAGATGAAAAAGATCAGTTTAGATCACAAGATGCCGAAGCAAATCTGAGCCTCTTCGTTCCTCATTCTTCTGTACGTAAATTTCAGGTAGTCACCAACAGTTGATTCAACAGTTGAGTTTTGCGAGAATTGAACAATTTGTATTCCTTTTACTTTGTAGAAAGCTTTGTTTACGAGTTGAATAGATGACATTAGAGGGATCCTTGTCAGTTGCAATTATCCAAACTTTTAAATGGAAATCAACAAATCGACGGGTCTCAGAAACAGTTTTTCTTGTTTGATATGAGAATCTGAGCTCGAAGAGCAGTCGTTGAAGAAACTTATCGTTAGCACAGAGCACAGGTTGAATAACGAAGCAAGCATCGGTGGGACGATGGGCTTCTGGTTAAACCCGATACCAACTTGTCCAGTTAGCAGGCCTCTGTGTTTTATCTCCTCTTGATACAGGGCTTGAAACACTAGTAGCATTGTAGTTTATCTCAATACTTTACATGCCGCATTCTGTGCGCAGTGCACAAAAGCGTGAGAGTTGAAAAGGTGCAGAATTTGATCCATGCGGTTTATGTGAGCAGTTTTTTGAGCTCGATTGAACCACAATTCCTCATTCGTTTCCTTTGAACGACACTGCAGCAGCTGGGATATAAATTAGTTTACAAAGCGTAGAAAAAGGGCCTCGACACCTCTCTTCATTACCGTGATTAGCTTTGAAAGGGAGAAAAGAAAAAGTGAGAGAGAGGTGTGTGGGTCTCGTTCATGCACCAACTCTCATCTTCTTCTCTCTTCTCCCACTCTCGAATAAGGCAAAAACGTAAACACGATGCCACAGCCGTCGGTGCTCTTTATCCAAGGGTTTGAAGGAATGAAAGAGGGAAATATACGGGAGATTCCAAGACGCGCTCTGTGCAGGGTAAGGGAAGAACCAGGGGACTGACTTCTCGTGTAAACAAACCCCAGACTGCTGCTGGAGGAGAATAGAATTTCGTTCGACGTCGTCGACGTTGCCTCCAGACGCCAGTTTCCTTCCTCCACGTCTTTTCGCTCTCTCTGGTTTTCATTTATTCCCCCGAGTGAGCTCCGTACGCAATGGAATCCACGTGGTATATACCTTACAGGCACATATGTATGTAATGGCGTACCTACTCACCCCTGCCGCATTTTCATGACCAATATACGTAACTTAGGGGGGAAAAGGAGTGGCTAGAAGAGCTCGTCGTGTATCGACATTTTAAACGATGCAGGGGTAGCTGGTACGTAGATTCTTCTCCTCAAGAATCCTCTGTGTGCGTAACTCTGCCACGTTATTAAATTTTTCTACCCCGAAGACGCGACCAAGAGAACTTTTTTACGTTTGCTCGTGGAAAAGAACGTCTTAACTGCTCTGGAGAAGTCATAACTGTCTCAAATTCTTCAACTATGATTATATTACAGGTGATTGACAAAGAGTCGGAGTAATACAAACAATAATGATCATTAGAAATTTCCTATCGTTCATCGCTTCGTTTTTGTGTTACAACAATGGTCGACGATTTTTCACCGCCGAGGATTCGTGTGTCATCGTCCTCACTTCTCGAGAATATCTCTGAATCGTCAAACCAACGTCAGTCGAACAGACGCCCCAATTTATGGTGGAGATGATTCTTATTATAGTTTCCCGGATAGTTGCTGCTTGCTCCATGAATGATTCACTATGCGGGGTCGCTCCCGCTGTAACAGATTTAGTATCTCTTTGAAAACAACCCGCTTTCAAGCAGCGAATGCAAAGTCAGGTTACACACTAGCTTGCAGGCAAATACTACGTAATATCCGTAATCTCGTGTAGCATTATATACATATATATGTACATATGTAATAATACATACGTGTATAATACATCCACCCCCCACATTTGGGTGTACATATACAAGAAACGAAAGAGAAACCTGCGTCTGTAAATTTTTACCCCCAAATCCGTTGTCGCTTTTTCAAATCTTGTACGTAATTTGAAGCGAAAACTTCCCTCCTCCTCTGTTTTGGTAATTTATCTTCGTCTCAAACTCATTGAACTTAAATAACTATTATCGGTCTGTCCCTGAATGCTCGTTTATAATATAATTACATCGAATCGATGAAATAATATCATAACGGGTGAAAATGAATTATATATACCAGTTACGAGATCAACATGTTTTTTTTTAACTTTATACATAAATTACTGCTTAAATGTAGAGTACATAATTTTCATTTCTCCGCTCTTATTGACAAACCGTATTATGAATATATACATATGTTGTCGCCTGTTGAAAAATCTCTTTGGAAAAAATGATTTGACACGTAATCCGAAAACAGACTTTCCTTGTTATATTAATTCATAGTTTTTTCGACAAAGTAACTTTTGCCAAAGCTTCGAGCATCTGTACTGCATGCATTCGATAGCAACAACAAGAATAATAATGATAATACCTCGACTAACGGTAATAACAAGAGTTGCGTTGCCGTAAGCATTCAGAGTCCATTTTCCTACGTAATGCATCGCCTTACGGCGTGTAATGCGTATCCATAAATTGCGAGCACATGCCTCGCTTCTCTTTCGACCCAGTTGGCTCCTCTCTCCTTATATACCTACGTGTACGGTATGTGAACACTTGTGTATCCTTTACATGGATGTACAATGTATACAGGTATAGTTTCAAACATATGTACATCCAACACGCTGACTCTGATAGCTTGCAATTTCGCGAACCTTTTTTTTTCTCTACCCACCTGCCGAATGAAAACGAGTGAATTTCTTAGTTTTTTGCCCTTCGAGTCCAATCAACGGGCGACTTTTTACTTAATCGGTTCTACTCTTTTTTCTCTACTTTCTCTCGGCCCAGAAGCAAACAAAATCTTATTTAAATCGAATGTCACAGTATTAGTTGTTTATCAATTTTTACGAGAGCGTGTCTTTGTCAACAATTTTCCTTTTCCTTTGTACCGATGCCTTTTACACGTATACCAACAGTACAAATTATTATCGCATGATTTTGTAAGCCTTGTTCGTTGCGTAACGAACTTTTCTTCTTTCGTTGGGGGAAGAAAAAAATAAAATCACCGGTATATCGTCTTCTCCTTTTCTGGTATATTTTTCTTTTTATTCCTCCTGTCTCGTTTACATCACGTTCACGTTGCATGTATGGGCACCTATGGCCCAGACCTCGTTATCCAGCATCCAACGAGACCCCCGTATATTTTTCACCCCCTCCTTCCCTTGTAGCTTGCGATCTTAAAACCGGACTGAAAAATCCCTTTTTACGTACGATAAAAGTAGTCTCGGGGGGGAAGGGAGAAAAACTGCAACGGGTCTCTTCCCGATACTTACAGGGGTGGTTACTACGGCGCCACAGGTGCCTGGTATAATTTAAGACGAAGGTAAAGAATGTATATGGGCAATATGGGGAATTCCATGGGAACCCAACCAGCGTCAATATGTTTTTACCGCAATTTTCCCAACTCGGAAACAGTACCTTAAATTTTTTCAGATTTTTTATTCGAGTGGTTAATTATTTATAAATATTGAGACCATAATTCTACTCCGATTTTGGAAACTAAAATCGGTCTCTCGAATTGTAAATCAATGGTTTTTATTTCGATCTCTGGTTGCGTTCACGTTACCAACTTCAATCTTGTTTTTTCTATGCAGATGAAGAAAAATATCTTTAACGTTGTATTGGAATAGCAATATCATGGCTTAATATTATTATAGGTATAATAAACTTGCGTTGAAAGAAAAAGAAAGACAGAGGAATGAAAAAATTGTTACACCATCTTAAATATTCATCACACGTATATTCGTTTACGATTAATTCCTGATCCATCGATCCACATTTTCTACGCTTTAAATCGGCAGCAGCGTTTTCTTTCAAATAACGTTGGCGACAGGCACTGCATCGTGCAGAGGGTAAAAAGGGACTCAGAAATCACTGACGCGCGTGATTCGAATCCGTATAAAATCGTGCGGAGAAATCCGCTTATATGCTTGGATTTTCGCAATATGTCGTTGTTATCTGGTTTTTTTTTTCTATTTCTCACTCCCATTAATTCTCTCTTTTCTTCGTTTCTTCATTTAATTAGCACTCACGTGGAACTAAAAATAATCCGTGAATGAAAATCGATACGGACGTGTACCTGTAGCTAAATTTCCTCTGCAAGCTCCGGAATAATTTCCGTTGAGTATTATTTTTATACGGCTGTTTTTTCTCTCTTTTTTTTGATCTATAATGATTGAAAATTTGGAGCTGATTTTTATCGAATCGAAATACCGCAGTCCTACAGCCGATAAAAATAAGTATTTTCGCGAGATTTGCGCAAAGAATTTCTTGCCGATGGTGAGAGCGAGTTGTTGAAGGAGTTGTTGCTGCTGCTGCTGCACCGCAAGACGAAAACAGGCCAAATCGATAAGCTGCCAGTGTCTTTCTCCTCTTCGGCGTCGTTTCCTCGTTGCAAAGTTGAGCGTATTTACGCATGTATCGTGTACATGATGTTGTTGTACATATATTTGAAAAATAGGTGCTCGAACTGTGGAGAGCAATCCCCCTGACGATTATGATGATGACGACGATTGTTTTAACGCCACTTGAGAACTTACTTCGTTGCCGTCCGCGCACGGTTTTTGTAATTTACATCAAAAGTTAGAGGGGATCCCTGACCAAGGATCAAGGATCAAGGATCAAGAACTACCGCGCAGGGATGACGAACGAACATTTTCGAGGACCTTCGAGGACTGTTCTCTGTAGGTACTCGAAGACGAGCGTGGGGGGATGAAATAATAATGATTTGAAAAAAAAAGGCTAAAACGAGAATATAAATGAAAATAAAGAGAGAGGATGAAATCACTCGCGATGAATAAATTTTCCATTCTTCTTTTGTTATTGGATTTTTGTTATCAGTAACGCAAAAACCTAACGAAACACGAAGAGAAACGTGAAAAATCATATCTTTTCTTTTTTTTGTGCAATTTGAGGAAAACTGAAGATAGATATCAAATTTGTGAAACATAACGAGTATTTGTTTTTACATATTCTTGTGTTTACAAGTTAATTGAACTTGAAAAATTGTGTTTCCTAAAAATGCATCGTATATTATCTGCTGTAAATATAACGAATTTCAATCTCGTTTTTCCCCTCTTAATTTCTTGTGTGACGATGATCGTGATTATTTTTTTCCTCTTTCCTAATTACAATATATAACGGATAGCATAATTATCGTTATTACGTGTATATAAGGTAATAAATAGGAGCTGTAACGGTGCAAACGAATCTCGACGTCGACGAAGATTGGCGCAAGACAAGATTTGTTTAATATAGTAGTTGAAGTCTATTGATCCGCTTCTGCCAAATTTCGACAGGCATCTTATTTCCTCTTCCTGCAATTATTAAGGATGCGACTTTGAAAAAAAATAAAACAGTTGATTTCTTTCAACCATCCTAACATACCTATTTATACATATATCATACATACAGTACACATACCTATGTATAACATGTGAATGTGATAGGACGTCCCAATCACCATATGCCTCCGTCCATATACCTACATGTGCGTATATGTAGAGAGAGAGAGAGAAAGAGGGTTGTAAATCATCGATATCGGTTTGTAGAAATAAAACAACAAAGGCATAGGTGTGCTCTGCACCCACACCCTTCACCCTCGTTTCACTGCAGCGCGTCGCCGCATCAACTATGTACGTACATATATACACACACACATATATATATATGCACACATGTATGGTACATATACATATACAGACTGCAAGGGTGCAGAGTTTCTGGGTTTGAAAGGTTTTACCGGTCGACGTGGATCGCCTGTCCATTTCCGCTGTCAGATAACTTCGTGGAGTATAAAGTAAGGGGAATTCCATAGGAACTCGACCAAGGTCTGACCCTCACCATTTCTGATTTTGTTTCAAAGATTTTCTGCAATTTTTCCAGCTCTTAAACAGGTACCCTAAATTTTTATCAGATTCTTTATTCAGCTACTCGACCATTCATAAATATTCAGAATGATTTTGAAAAGGAACTATTTTTTTTTTTTAACTCTCAAAAACTGTACTTTCATTTCCCATCATTTCAATACCGGGCCCATGTTTTTTTTATATCGTTTTACAGGACTTTTAATATTTTCGATGACAAAATTCTTGAATCTTCTATTTTTCACTTGGAACATTTTTAGACCGGTTCCATTGTGAAGCGAATTTTGTCCGTTTCTTTGGCACGTTCAACTTTATTTTTCTAACGTCATATTTTCGATAATCGTATTTTATCGTATTAACAAATTAAACTGTATAGTTCTTCAATTTAATCGTCGTATAAATTCCTACATCTACATGTAAATAAAGCACACCCTGCAAATGCTGTTTCACCGTTGAAACAGTCGACACTGCATTGCGTCCGCAGCAAGTAAAAGTTGCACACTGTCGCGAGGGTAAAAGTGAGAGAGAATCATGACGAAGAAGCGAGGAGGATAGGAAAATAGGGGGGCAACCCCTAATCCGTGAAACGTTGAGAAGGGTGGCGGCAAGTTCTACTGTTTTATGGCAAGTGACTCACTCTGCAGGCTTTGCGTATTCGATAAAACGATACATATACGACCCTCCTCTTTAATTACTCCCTCTCTGTCTGTCCGTCTGTAACAAGTTTATTACACGTATTCCTTTTTATTCCCGGTTGATTTGCCGAGCGAAAATTCTACCCCCATTATATATTTGAGATAATAGAAATGGCAAACCACTCGCGCACGGCGGAGGGATTCGTTAGATATTTATAAGGTCGTCGAATATATGCGATGCTAGATAGCGTATGTATATGTAAGGGTGAAATATCGCGTACAGCGCGTGAGTCGGGATCTTTCATTTTAACCCTTGACCTTTGAGGCGTTGGTGCAGCTCCGATATAAAAACGTCTCCACCTCGATATACACGTTCAACATCGATATATTGTATATATCATCGTGTATTTTTGATATAATAATAATAATAATAATAACAACGTCGACACGTGTCGTTGTTGTTGTTTTTCGACGACGACACGATTTGACTATTTACACCATGTGCAACTCTCCCACGGAAATTCCTCCCCTGTAGTACATGTATGTACATTTCCCTGCAGGTATCGTACGTGTATAATAACGGATATGTTACATGACTATACGTGGATTACAACACGTACCATCCATGAATGTTTTACATTCCTAACTCGTCTTTTATGCATATATAGTGACACAGAATTGTTTATAGTCGATTCTATGTACTTATTACACATTTATGGAATTTACGATATTAGATGTGTATTTCCTATTGTTTATTCTTTTGATTCTTGTCCTTTTTTTTCCATTGATTTCCTATTTTCGATATATACGTATGTAGACCGTGAATTATTTCATTTTTTTTAATCTTCATTTTACAACTCTTAATCTCTGCAATTTTTCAAGTAATACCAAAGCTTTTTCGAATAATTTGAATTAGTTTCTCGTATTATAGCATTTGATTTATGATTACTTAGGTATACGTCGTTATTACGTCTATTGGCAAAAAATTTTACTACACTTGGTGAAAAACCTCGTACCGTGTGTATTTTGAAATTTGAATATTATTTTTTACAAATCTTGGTAAGAACGTTTAGGAATTGATGAATGTCAAAATGGAAAGATACCAGCGCGAGGTGAAAAATTATTTCACCTGTGTAACGCAGATTTGAATAGATTTCTTTTTTAATTCCCAGAGGATAGAGTCAACCATGCTCGTTCGATTTACCGATCTCTTTTACAATATCTTTTACATTACGTACGCTTGTAAAATGCAGGTTTAGCTGATCTCGATGATTGAACAAAAATTTCGAACAAAGTAATAAAAATAAAAAAATTACAAAATCAAACTACATCCCCGAGAATGTACGCAGCACTTTGGGCACCTGGTCTAAATATCCATGGCGTCACGTATGCATTTTGTCGGGCGAGTATTCCCATAAAATTTACCCCGTAAAACGTAAAAATTTTTGATTTAAACATGCCAAGTGAAAGCTACTATAAATCTATAAAAAAAAAAAGAAAAAAATTTGTCGAGCAATTATTTCGAGTGTTTTATTATGTAATTTTTAGATATACATATATAGGTATTATACCGTAAATTTTCATGCGACTAATCATGCCGCAATTTCGTTTTCAAATCCCTCCGCGTTTCCCTCTTTTATTATTAAATTTTAATTTATACTTTTCCGGTCCTCAGTTATAATGCGCCGTCGAGTTTGCTCCTCGGTCGCATCCCTTGCTTTCGGTTTCTTTAATTAGTCTGCAATCACGGCTTATATATCTTGTACCGCCGCCGCACCGCTGCAGTAGGTATACTACTAAAACTCGCGTAAAAAGTTTAGGGAAAGAGGGACGGAGAGGGGAGGCGGAGTGAGACAAGCTCAACTTCCTCGAATCTCTTAAATAAACCAACCAACCTCGTGCTAAATTTCTTTGTAAAGTAAAGGTTGAGTTACTCTTGAACAAGAGGATTATGTTTAGTCTCTTGGTATGTATAAAAACGGAAATTAACATTTCTGTAATATTCGCTCATTTTTTTTTTTTTTTTTTCCCGGCACATTCATTCGCGAAGTTGAATAATTTAACTGATCGTAAAATATGAAGCAAAATTCAGTTTCCGAGATATCATTCGCGTGTCAGTTAATAAATTATCGTAGGAATCTGAAATCTGTCAGGGTGTAGAATAAATTGTTATAATACAAAAAATGAATTAAAAAAAAAAAATTGAAGTAGACAAATTTAGACGTACTTATATATTTTTAATTTTTACAATTTTGCAACAGGTTTCGTTATTAACGTAGTTGAAAATTCGATAACGTACAAATATTATAATTGTTAATTATTAAACCTGACGACGTTCTTTTCTTTTTTTTTTTTTGCACTCTGTATCGTCTCGGAGTGTTTCTTATAATATGAGTACGCCTGTAATACAAGGGATTAAATTTGTTTACCGCTGTTTTCTCGTCGGCGAACCAATTTCACGAGATATGTTTATCCGCACCCAAGCTGATCATATCATCAGCCTTATTTTACGAGCCATGTACTTACTAATTGTTTACTCAGGCTCGCAATATCATCTCGAAATCCAACCAACTTTCACAAAGCGTTTAACCGATCGTGAGAGGCGAGAAATTCGAAGATCCTGTACAAGCAATGTAAAATTGTTAAGTTTACTTGTTTTTTTTTCTTTCTTTCTTTTTAGCTACGATATTCCAACGTCCCATATTATATGCAGGAAAAAAATGTCTCACACGTTTTCACAAAGGTTGTCACATATTTGTTTGATCTAATTTATTTCACACACCCGCAGTATGTTAACTTTTGCAAAATTCCTCGCGTCGCCGAATATTTTTTCCCGCATCACCCCTCGATCTTCATTGTTTCCGAATGTATATGTCATATAGATGTAGACATGTGTTATATACACATAGACGTATCGGAGCTTACCTAGTGGCCAGGCATGTATAATCGAGAACGAAAACCGCCGCCGCACGGATTCGCAACGATCGTAAATTTAGCACATTTTCTGCTATATATGGATACCCGGAGACTTGTGTGCAAACCACCGAGTACGCGCACACCCACGCATATGTATATATGTATATGTATATGTATATGTAAAACTCTCCGTGCGGGATGGAAACGCAGGACGGCCTAACCATTTTGTGCGTATAATTCAATTGTAAATATCTGCGGGATGACTGACTGGCTGGGTTATAAACGGCTGTACCTACTATACGTATCTACGTGTATTACATATGTATATTACCTGTACACACACCCATGGAATTCAATGCCCATTGTGATTCTACCCGTCTGCGTATTAGATACGCGTGAATTTAGATATTAGTTTTACGTAGAATAACGTGACGTACGTTTTTGCTAAGCCGAGGAACAAAATTCATTAAAAATGATTCTTGAACTTTTATTTGATATTGTAATTTGTTTCATTTTTGCTCCAGGATAATGTATAAATATACATATGTTATACGTATATTATATTTGACTGAGAGAAATCGGTCAGCATCGTTACTTTTTTCAAGTATTGAATAACCTCATTGAATTATCGAAAAGAATATTTGTCAATTTTTTCAAACTACTTCATTACATTCTATGCCATTTCTTTGGCAATATCGTATAATTTTTTTTTTTTTTTTTCGCCAAGTGTCTACGTTCAACCGGTAAAAAAAAAAATTAAAAAAATTGTCAACTATTATAATATTTAGTGAGGATATGAGTAAAATTTTGAAAACTTGTAGAAAAAAAGTCGTCGGAAATTTGAATCCTGCATTATTTATTATCTGCGTGCTGCCGCCCAGCGATTAATAATTACGTAATAAATAATTGAATTAGACAAGAGCGTGAAGTAAAAAAATAAAAAATAAAAGTATAAATTCTACCCTCTGGAACGTCGTGATATTTGAAAAGATAGTTTTTTTTTTTTTTTTCTCTTGCCGTACAGGGGTATATAGTCGTCGTCGGAATTTCGTAGACGATAACTATCCGACGTCTCTTGCGTGTTGTAAAGCTTGAACACGCGAGCGCAGACCCTAATTAACCTTACTCTGCAATTACTTGATCAATTATTATACATATAATACAGGTACGTATTATACGTAATACGAACGACTAATTTAACGCAATTTTCGGCGGCACGTGCTGCAGAAAGCAATTCTTCTGCGTGTATGTGTGTGTGTGTGTGTGGATTTGTTGCACAGTAAATTTCGTGTTGTGGGCGTAGAACTATTTTCTTTATAACGTTGATTACTGGGGATGTTCGTTTCCGTATTTGGTGTGCGAGTGCGGCTTCAAATTACCGAATTGAATAGGTGAGCTGATCGTGAGATGAGATTTCATTCGATTCGCGTGAATCCGAGTGATTCCGAATTCAGAAGTAAACAGATTTGCAGGGGCGGTGTTGAAGTTCCGAATTTGAAAAGTTCCGAAAGCATCAATTCGATTTTCAGTTTCGTAAATTTCTGGCTTGGTGAAATTTTACCACTTTGATCTTCCTTTGTTTTGGATTTTCGATACTTTTACGTTCTGAATCCCGGTCATTTTGATTTTCGGTTTTTTTTTAACACCCACTCGTTGAGTAAACTACGCTGTGTGAGTATATTTTGATTTTCGTAATTTTACTTTTCGAAACTTTGCTGTATCGTAACTTGGATTTTCGGAATCTTGCATCTCGGAAATTTGAGCCATCGGGTTTACAACCATTCGAAACTTTGTTGTTTCTTCAAAGTTTAACTTCTTTACTTCAACTTTCGCCACCAAATAATTCGGAATTAGGCGCTTTCGGAGCTTTTCAAATTCAGAAGTTCAACCAAGTTATTTACAAATTGTTTCGCATGATTTTCGCCAACGAAAATTCATGCGTAAAATAAAAAAATAAAAACAAAAGAATGCTGCCACTAGATCGATATAGAAATTCAAATAACAGAAGAGAGTTTACTTGTTATTCATTTCAAGAATAAACAGAGAAAATTGAACCGCATATAATTGCCGTCAGTTTTTAGATCAGGAAAGAAAGTTCCTTCCGACTTGATTACTTGCTTGTAATAAAGCGCATTCGAACAACCGTCAACGCTACAAATTGACGACTATAATTGTTCGACTCTTTCTACTGGGTCACGTGCCATTCGCTTCCGTGTCCGGTCTAAACATAGACGACGATGCCTGTAAGTACGTGTAATAGACACTCTCCGAAGTCAGGTCTGGTGTGGTAAAATATCCACGTGGTTGCATCCGCCTTTTCGAGTAGAGTGTCGACCGTTGTTGGTAGGTGTTGCAGTGCTTTACCAGTTGGTCTTTACTCGCCGAACGTCACGCTCATCGTTATTCAAATATCTGCAGTGTTACTTGATCGTGTCGAATAACGTTGAACGCGGGAAAACAATTCGCTTTAAGGGATGATATAATAATAACTGACGAGCAATTCTGCCGTTTTATAATATAACAAGTGAAATTGTTGAACATCCAATTCTGATCGTGGAAATATAAAGCCATACCTCAATAACTTTCGGTCTCAGTATGATTTGGATTCTCGTTACACCGTTGGATAAACTTGGTTCAATGCTGGGATCGATCTGATGATACATAAGAAGTGGATAAAAATTTAGAACGTCTTAATTGTTCATAAAGAAGTCACGTTGTAAGAATTAATCGTCGAGGGTTACTAATTATCAGAATACAGGTGTAGAAGGAATGTTATAATTGATTTGACGATTCTTGAAATACCGACACTCTTGATGTTCGACACCTTGACATCTTGAAGCTCCGAGCTTTCGCGGTGGAAAAAAAAGATAGAGAGACGGAAGATAAAATCATTCGAAAACGATTCAGCCTTCAGCAATCGAGACGACGACGATGGTCTGCTTTTTGCATTCAACTGTCAGGAAAAGTAGAATAAAAAATGGAATATATCTTTTTCTCTCTTAATTGTGCACGTTTTAGCAACAGCTCTTTGCACCAACGTCAATTATTGTTGCATATGCGCGTGAATATTTTTCTTCCCTTCTTCCAAACGAATCACATATCGTATCGTATCGTGTCGTCAGAAGCCGCTTGTGTCGCCGGTATATTATACGTCTATTCCGTCACGGAATCATCGCGATGCTCGATTCGGCGTTGGTATCTGGACCGAAAGTAAAAGCTCTCGATGAAATCCTCGTCGTGCAGCACTCGTGTGTTTTCAGACATCATGCTGGAAGGGTTTGAAAGGGGAAACGTCTGAATATTGTGACATACCTGCAGGGGTTTCGATTGCTCGCGATTTTACTCTATTTTACGTTGTTTTTTTTTCTTCTCTCTTTTCGCTTTTCTTCCTTGCTTCTCCTTCCTGATATACGTAAACCTTTTCCCATGGTAAGTATTCGGCATTCCTGATATATCTCAGTTTTGGAAATGTCGAGGAATTAATCACGCTTCATTTTTTTAACGCTAAAATCATACCGTGAGAGGAATTCTCATCTCTCTACAACTCTGCTTACGGTAGCGTATGATAAAGAAAAAAATTTTTTAAAACACCAAGCACTTTATCCGTAACAGTTGATCCTTACCGGCATTGTTTCTACTTCCGTTTAGCGTAGTTACAAAAATTTTGCGACACGTATTTAGCCTGCCAGGTTGCGTGAGTCGCTAACAGAAACGCATTCGTCTTCTTCCTCTTTAAAAAAAAAAGAAAAACACACAGACGCACTAAATAAATACCAAAACAGCCACATCAAGTGTCGTTTAAAATGCCTTCAAACATGACGAGGCCAAATATTTTTGGAAATGGAGCAAAGCACTCCTAGCCTAAACAAAGCAGAATGCATTTACGGGTATCTGCAAGCAGCTCGATGAATTCTGATCCTCTTCAAGTCTATTACAAGGAACTCTCTTTTACAACGCGGTATACTATTATACACAGGTTTCAGATATTAAGCAAGCCTACCATTGTCTGACTTTGATCCATGATTAAAGGAGGTCAAGATGAGATCTCCACCGCAGCTGCATCTCTTCTTTGCTGTGTGAAGTTTGAGATGACGTTGTCATCGATGAAGAGTATATGCATCTCGTGTACCACCTATCTTTTTTTTTTTTTTTTTACTCTCTTCTCGTTAGATAAGTATTTTCATTCTTCTATCTCGGCACTTCTTTTTCTTTTTCTTCTTCTTCTTCTCCTTTTATCTCGAGGTACAGTATGAGACCTGTCCTCAGTTCTAGAGAGAAAAATCCACGACTTGCTGCCGCTGCTGTTGCTGTTACGGTACAGCTTTGTCACCATAGAGTGTGCCTGCTTGGTGAATCGAACAAAGCTTCTCTTCCTCTCGCTCGATGTAACTCTCACTCTCACTCTCTCTCTCTCTCTCTCTCTCTTTCTCTCTTCGGTAGTGTACAGCCCCGTGGGTACAACATTGAATCGAAACCTTATAGCTGCAGGAACGGAAACGTTTCTAAATTTAAAACGACGGAATTCAACACCGTTCCGTTCCGTTCCGTTAATGGTGCAGTACAACGCACAATTCTGCACGTATTCCTCGGTTGTACGAAGACTCTTATCGCAGCACCCGTTTCGCCAAATCGCACGTTGCATACGTACAAGTACGTGCACAATTCATCAAACTCTACGGCACCGATAAATCTTTCCTCGATTTATCGATATTAAACAATAAGAAGAACGGAGGATCGCTGAGTGGCAATCGGGGACCTTTTATATTATTTGGTAAAACAAGTAGAGTAAAATCGTTTGGGAGAAGTGAAGAAAGTAAAGGCCAGTCAAAGTCCGCTTTATAGCTTTGCGGATTGCACTTTACACAGTTCATCGCTATCTGCAACAATTTTGCTCCAGACACTGGTTTAACATTGTACAATATCCTATCGTTGAAAGTGACTTTTTTCATAGCTTCGAGCGACGCTCAAATCACTATTGCGGTTGTAGTTCGAACGATGCGTTTCTTACGCGAACATCTGTGACTCTCCTTGTCGATATTAATAATATAAATAGAGTGAAGTGAAACTTTGGCGCGTTTTATGCGCAGAAAATTAGCCACACATTTTTAAAAGTGACGATTGTTCGTCGACTGGGGTGATGCAGTCCACGCCGAAAGAGTGGGAGACTCGAATGTTGCAGAGGAAATCATTTCGCCGACGCAAACGTTTCGTTACGAGATGGTAAGGCACGGGATTAAGTTTCAGGGTCCAGGGGAAAAACCGTTTCAGTTCATTTTTTGATCGATAACGAGTTGGCGATACCTTTGTTGTGGCATTAGAAAGTAGACACTTTCAAAAAATACCACGAGATTCAAGTTCGTAACGTTATCGTAACGAAACATCGTGGAAAAATTATCATTTTCTTATTTTTATAAAATGAATCTCAAGGTACTAAGATTTCAAAATACGATTATGTTTTGTCTTATCACGGGTTAACTGAACTTTGAACAATTCGAAAAATCGCGAAACGTCGATTTTGCCTGAGCACTAATTGTTGCGATAACATTACCAACTTTAATATTATTAAATACCAGTGCTGAATGGGAAAACCAATTATCAGTCCAAGGAAAATATTAGAAAAATTTCTTTCGGATATACTCTTGAATGAAAGCAACCCTTAATTTGCATCCTTCTTGAAATCAGTCCTAGTGGACTGAAATGATTCTTGCCGTGGACCCTCCGGTTGCTTTAAGGTATCTGTAATTAAACCATAAAACCCTTCGTCGAAATCCTGATTACTTTACAAATTAATGATCATTTTTGACATTCTTCTTTTTTTTGTTTGTACCGAAGGATCGATGCTAGACAATTATAGAATATGTTGCAAGCGTGCGAAGATCGTTCTTCTGCATCTTACTTACACAAACTTGAAAAGCACTCGGTTAGTTACAGATCGAATTTTCTTTTACGTTGTACAACGTATGTAATGAAAAAAGAAGTACCTTCATAGAAAGGAAAACGAAAAATAACACAAAACCTCGATGGTTGTGATAGTTGCGTTGTTGCACGATAAAGCAGCGCGGGAACGAAGTAGAAATGAAAAAAATGCCCACGGGCCGGAACGGCGTGTAACGTGTGACGTGTAACGATTGCGCCATGCTTTTACCATGGTCAACCTTTTTTCCAGGTCTGATCATTCCGCGAGATTTGATGTTGAAACGTTTCAGGGGTGTATGTTGGTAATAAAAAAAAAAAAAAAGAAAAAGCAATAATAAAAAGGAACGGCAAGACTAAAACGCGGGTAGACATAAAAGTGGAAAAACTGTTGAAAGATTATTTTACTACCGGGTGAAACGGTGCGGGATTCACTTTGAGGGGAAAAAACGCGCTCGTTGTTCAAATAATCGATGGAAAAATATCAAGTTTGTCAGATTTTATCTTTTTTTTTCTTTTTTTCCGCTACTACAATTTAATTACGAGACTGAAGTTTGTTGAGGTTAACGTAACGGAAACTTGGTGGCAAAAAGTTACTATTCTGCGAGTTTACAGTGAGTTTGAAGTAGTTTGCAAAATATTAAATACATTTTGCCTTGTCACGATTTACTAACTTTCAAACGTTCCTCGAATATTTCTAAACGTAAATTCTTACAGTAACGTTACTAACTCGAGCCTCATATCGAATGACAATTTGTTACAGCAAATATTGTTGAAACATTTTCCCACACATTTACGTAACAAGAATTCTTTCTATAAAACACATCGCGTATCTATGCATACATTATTATTATTATACACAACCCCGGCCTATTTTTTTATTATATATGTATAAAACGCATCGTCGCGAGAAACACTTGTTCCCAAACTCGTTCTCGCCGAGTATATCACTTGTATGTTTACTCATATGGGTACGTATACGCGCATGGCACGCTGCTTAGCGGGTAATGCGGAAAAGAAGAGGGTGTCCTGCAAGCACCGGGCTAAATTCGTTCCTCTCTAACGAGGGTGAGTCGGACCGTGTGCTAACTCGAAAGTCAACCCGGCTCAATTCTCAGCTCTCTTTAACGCAGCCCAGCTCCACCTGTGCATGCTTAACCATAGATATATATGTATATACGTATACCTGCATAGCTGCGATTCCGGTCTCCTCCTTCTTTCTTTTTTTCAGCAATTTTATTAATTCTATTTTTGATCCCATTAAAACGTGCAATTATAAACTTAATCCCGCGTAAATGTATGCAGAGCTCGCGAGCTTTTATATACACGACCGTGACGGTGATAATTATCGTCGTAACAACGCGGTTATGCTCGTAATTGTTGTAATAAAGCCCAGATCTTGTCACATTATTTTACTTATATCGCATCAAAAATAACGTATCACTTTAATTACTCAAATTTATATTGTAATACGAGCGAAAGAAATTACTCGTAGATTTGAATTGTAAACACGCATGTACCGAATATTATATATTTTACCATAAGTACAAGTAATTATTCTTTTTACATTTCATTTTGTTTATTTATTTCATTTCGGATGAAGAAAAACATTTCTCTTTTTTTCCAAGTAATCGATGACACGAATACATTTTTTCAATCGCTTTATTTTCAAATTCACGATGTTGTTTCAGTCAGGACCTTTTGACGGTATGTCGGGAATTGAACCTCGAGGATTCCGTCGAGGAACTTATGAGAGAACTCGGCGCCGACGAACAGGGGCGGATTTCTTATCAGGAATTTCTCAGGCGAAGACTTGCTCTTCGGCCTGAAATCGAGGCACTTAGATCGGGGAAACACAGGACCAGTCCTCATCACACTGCTCATACGATCGAGTACTTGCCTACCAGCAGTGACAACAGCCTGGGTAAGACGGTCACGAAATTTGGCAATTATACCAACGTCGTCGATCAATCCGCATGTCTTTGTGTGTTAATATTCCGTGGTAATTTTATTGGAAGATTTTTTAGTTACATTTTAGGTATAACGAAGGAATAAATAAATAGAACGAGAGAATTAAATGATTTTTCAGATCGTACGTATTTGGTTTAACATTGGGTTGTAGAATGAAAATAGTTTACATGATACGAATAACTGAATGTCTTTTTTCAGTTTCAATTTGAAGAGTAAATAGAAACCAGCATTTCCTTCTACCTCCCTAAACAAATTTTTGTCACTTTCTTATTCTTAACGCTCAAGACCTAGCCTTTTAAATCTGAAAGAAACTTCATTTCGGGTGATGAATCGTTAGAGCTGCGGATGAAATTGACCCCGAAGCATCTAAATTTACATTCTGTATCGTGCCTGTGAAGGAACGGTGTCCGGACGTCATGAAAGCTGGGAATTCGACAGTGGAGCAAGAGATTTGTCCCCGGAGCCGCATACTCTTCAAAAATTGGTCGAGGCTGCGGCCGGCGGAACCGGAAATATGTTGGAGCTTGCTAACAAGGTTGGTTCAGTTGAAAATTTTACCGCCCGTCTTCCTAATTTCCTTCTCATTCTTAACCCAATTGAAAGGTTCGTTGAAAACGATAATTATCAGCACTTACCGTAATGAATTTTTTAGTATTTGTATGTAATAATAAAATCGTTAATTGCTATGTAAAAAATTCTTTCAATAATTAATATACACGTATACCTCTCGTGTGTATTGGAATATTTAAACCGCGTCAAAATAGCCCTTGTAAATTGGAAGGGTTGGTAAAAAACTGATATCCCGAGAGATCGATATCCCGTTACATACAAATTTCTGCTCCTGCAGCAACGTAGAAATCGAGGTCCTCCTCCTCAAACCCGGAAACAATCCACTATATTCGACGGGGGGAGAAACTCGGATGTCCAATTTCCTCCATAGTCTACTGTAACCTGTCGTTTATGCTATATATATATATATATATATATATATATATATACGATCACTTGTGTTTGTCGCGTTGAAAGGAGAAAGAAAAACGAAAGATCGATAAAAGAATATCGTATCATGACTGTACATTGTTCATGTATAATAATAATAATAATGATGATGATGATGATGATGATGATCAGAAAATAATTAAATCATGCCCGCATCCCTCTATTTTTGATTCGCATACATCGAATAGAAAAATACGGACGGACCATTTATTCTGTCGATAGATAATCACTCCGTATATATATATATATGTATAGTATGTATATATATCCTCCATCCTCAATTCCTCGCCACCATCTTTCATAGAAAACCTATGTACGTGTATATATATATATATATTATATATATATTGAGGATGGAGGCTTCGAATCGATAACCGTGACTAGATTTAAACTTCTTCTTGTTATACCCCCTGGATTATACATGTATAATATAAATGTGTTATGAAACCGCAAAAGCGACGATGGTGCGTTGTGCGTATCTTTTAAGTAACTATATATTTATACCTGAAGTGAAAAGTTTAACTCTGCAAGTCTGCGATTCGCTTATGCTTCAAGTTTAAAAGTTTCTGAGATGCATTCCGATGTCGCTGTATGGGTGTGTTTCAACACGTGAGAAAGAGAAAATTTACATGTACTTTTTCGAAAGAAAAAAGCATTTTTTTTATAAAATTTATCTTATAAATTTGAACCCTCGTAATTAAATTTTCATCCGTGTATTGAATAAATTTCAATCATGGGTTGGGTTCAGTTTTTTTGGACTGATAATATCGATTTCAAATCTGCGGGAATTCTTTAATCATATTGTCATGTATACAAATTTTACAATTAAAAGGACCAGATAAATTTTTCCTCAAATTTTTATACCTTTCGTCGCTCTGACTTCATGAAACTTCAGCGTATAATTCAAAGAAAAGTCGTTTATTTTTTTTACAGAGGCTCGCTTCGACTGTGCATACGTTTAAATTCTCACAAACTCGAGAGCTGTCTTCTTTAATACACAATTCTCGAATTTTATACGACGGTCGGATTATTTTCAAGCATAGATATTATAGTTAAATATACGTATGTATGTAATAACGCAGAGCTGTGAGTGTCGCAGATTAAAAATATTCGCTAGGCAAAATATGATCTCCGATTATTGTAACGTACAATCTGTATTGCGAAACTCGCTGGAATAATATGTACGATAGGAATAATAAATATTGAAATTAAAGCGCGAGGTTTAAAAACCGAAGAATTTCCGTGTAATATTTAACCGTCAAAAGTGTTTCCACGATTATTTTATACACGTATAGATCTGTATACATCGAATTTTTAACGAACATAACGCATCAGCCGAGCACAGCGATCTGCATCCATTTCATCAGTTGATTATCAAGCTTTGATATATATATAAAATCATCATCATCATCATACACGAAAAACTTTTCGCTTTGAAGAAAAAAAAAAAAAAAGAACTCGAACGATTGGAATCCTTGAGGGAAAAAGGGGTTGAAATTAATTCGCGAATGTTTGCAGCCGTAATATTCGTCTGCGTCGGCGCCATTTTACTAATTTGTAAATGAAGGCATACGAATGTAAGAATACTTACTCCTGCTGCATCGGGTATTACGGGAATTTTTATCCACGTGCCTTACGCATTGATAGATGTGCGGTTTACGTTGTTCGTATATCATATGCTCGGTTCATTGGGCTGTAAAACGAACGCGTGTGTAACGCGGCAAATTCCGAGTGCAAATTACCTTCCTCCTTTCATCCCGCGATTCTATTCAGACTCGTTCTTCTTCTCTCCGTTTATTTATTTTTTATCTCTCGTCTCATTCAAAAGCGATCCGTCCAAGTCCGGAGAGGAATATTCAAACGATTATATATCAATGGTACGAGGTTTTACCTACGTTTGGGAATTGGGAAACGTGAGGGTTACTTTGTCAAGGGTTGAGGGTTGAATTTTTTTACTGTTTTTCTTTTTTTTATATCCATATTCATTCATTCACTACAACGATACTTATTGCGAAATGTACAGTTGGATTATATCAACGTTGTTTTTTTTTTTTTTTTCTTCTTTAGAAAATCGAAATTTTCATATCTCTATAGAAATGCATTCATACGTAGGTACGTATGTATAGTATAGACACGAATTTATCATTATACAAACTGCGGCAAAATGTATAAGGAATATTCAAATCAGCCAAACCACCGTCGTCGCGTGTCGTTCGCGAATCTTATCAAACTTTGTGAATCAAGCCTTTGAAAAGCTTTCCCATTATTATTATTATTATTATTTTGGTTGTTGTTGTCGTTGTTGTTGTTTATTATACTTTGCCGCCGCACCGCCGCCGTCCATCTTCTCGAAAGAATGGATAATTAGGACAGGGAGACAGAGAGACCGTCGGCTATTATGTGCACCGTTAAAATGAAGTATTAGATGAGTTAATTAAAAAACCTCAAACCGCGCTACCGTTAATTAGTCAAACTCGAATATATTATCTTTCCAGGATGGTGGCAGGATTTGAGAAAAATATCCTTTGTATCAGTTTTCTACGATACTTTGCCAAAGGTTTATCGTGGCGTTGAAAATTTTGCGCAGAATATTTACAAGTACGTGCTGTAATCTGTTGTTTTTCCTTTTCTTTATTTATTTGTTTATTTATTTTTTTTTTAAATAAAACTCCACCCAACCGTAGGTACGTACCACGTATCCTTAAAGCACGCAGCGATCGAAGCCGGTGCGATAAATAATGCGTCGAAGACAAACTACGCGTCCATGTAAGTCACACATGAATAAAATATGCGAATTAAGTATATTATGTGCTAAAACATCGACACGTGTATTACGTACATGTATGTAAAACGTACCTATACCGTGCCTAAAATATCAAAGAATTTGGCGAGCTTGCGAATTGTAATATCATATATACGTGTGTGTGTGTATATATGTGTATAAATATATATGTATATGCAAACGCATACAGGCATGTACGACCACCACCTTAAGAGCAACCAACTACTTCGAGGGTCAGTTCGGCGAAACTCGGGCGGGTTCGTCGGTCCTCGGTAAAGTAGGTAGAACCTTCGTTCCTACCTCCGGCGTATAGAATCGGGAGGGTATTCCGAAAGAGAGGGTGTGAGGAGGGACGGAGGGACAGTCCTGTCACGCCAGTTCAAGCCGCGTGTTCTGGCCTCGCGACGCTCTTGCCCCGTTTGTCAAAAACGTCGCTAATCGCGGGACAAAAGGAAAAAAGAAAAAACAAAATCGAAAGAAAAGAGAAGTTATTTCGCGAGATTTTTTCTGCGCGATACTTTTCTTTTTTCTTTTTTTGTTCTTAAAACTGAAATACGGATATCAGATTTCATCGTCGAGCTTTTATTTTTCTAGTCTTTTTCTCCACTTTTTCTTTTTCACGTGTTGCTTTCGCTTGAAATACGGCTCGAATTGTGAATTGAGTGATTGATGGTCATGTTGTTCAGTGATTAGTGAATATTGTCGTATTACAGACATGGTTCGTTTATTTTTATGACCGATATTCGTTTCTGTGCGGCAAATTACACGCGCCAATGAAATATATTTCTTGCAAGTTTCAATTTTCATTCTCGAAAGCACAAATAAATATGCTTTCCTACGTTTTTTCAACCGTCTCGCATCGCACGAGATAATAGCTTGCATTATACTGGTTTCTGGTGTCTGGTTTCCCTTGAATATTGTATATTCGTTACGAAACATCTTGTTATAACAATAATAACAAAAAAAAAAACAGCAGTACGTATAACGGTGTCCGAAATTTAAAACACCGTTCGAATAATTCTTTGCTTTATTAATATATCATGATACGAAGTGCCTTCTACGTACAAGGTGCAGGTTAAATTATGTATCTACACCCACCATATTATCTCTCCATGCATGAACTCCTCCGCCGAGTACATCATTTCAGTCTGTATATTATTGAACGCCACGTTTCGATCATTCGTTATACCTATTTTTGATTAATCGACGGGACACGTATGCCAAACCAAAGAGCGCCGGTTTTGCCTGGAGGAAATGGATAAAAAATTATACATGTGTACTTATATATAGGATTATACCATTTTAAATCACATTGTTTATAATAAATTTTGATTTTTTTATATTACAAGGCTTACCGAATCGGGATTGTAAAAAGTAAGGTCGTTCAAATTTCCAATTATACGGACGCATCTAATCAGTTTAACAAAAAATCTGTACAAATATGTTTCCCCTGGAATTTAATACCTCGTTAATTTATTTCTTTTTTTTTTTTATCTCTTGCCAGACGAACGATGAGATAATTATACGAATCTACGGACAGCTCTGCACGTGACGAACTCAATCGACTTGTCAAATAAGAGGAACCGTTTTTTTTTTCTTTTCTCTCTCTTGTTCGCAACGAATCGCAGGCGTTGCGGCTACGCCCCGGAAACGACTGTATTTACGTACATGCGATTCGAAATTTTCGCCGTCGTCGCAGCTTCGCTGCTGAAACCCCCGGTGAACGGCACCGATCGAGTGGACGAAACGACGAAACGACGCGACGCGTGGCGCCCGCCAGTCCGTCTGGCCAAAGTTTCGCCACTACTACTTCCGCCACTTCTCCACCTCCTCCACCTTCTATTACGTGTTACACCAAAAACGAGAATTGAATTGAGAATTAAATTATTGTGTCGATAAATCGAGGTGTTTGTGTTGTTATAATCTCTTCGCGATCATTGATCTTTCGAGACGATACGTGATGAAAATGTAGATGCAACATAGATCCGTTCACATGTGTATGCACTGTGTATATGCCGTCTCTATGTCTCACGTAAGGCCGATCGTGCCGAGTTGACCTATTCTTGCGTGGATCTTACCTCGACGCTCCTAAGATAACAAATTTCGCGCACAAACAGAACCCGCGGCGTCAATCAGGCGTCGTGGATTATTAATTCGACCCTCATCCGCTTATAGCTATAGGTATATGTTCGGAGCCAATTTCATCCGGTCAATAAAACGGCGAGGATAAAACTACGGAGATATACCGAAAGAAGAAGAAGAAGCGAAAATTCCTTGTCAAACTTGTACCGTATCTGAATATTATTCGAAATAACACTTTTGCGTTAGAAATTTTTTGCACAACTTTACTCTAACCAGATTTAAAAAAATACTTATTCAATTACACGAAGATGAATATCAAATTTGTGTTATGTGTCATGTATATTTGTACACATTCGTACAAACAACGATCGAAGAAGTCGAGGACGTTATACCTGCACGTGATACATTATTGAATAGGCTGCGGCACTTCGGGGTGTTTGATCCTTATCTTATTTCCCGAGGGCCAAGACGCGTAGGCGAGGCTGTTCCTCCGCTTCGGTTAGGTAAATATCGTGCGACGATAACGAGGGAAATGCGAAAATATTCGCCTATGAGCGTCGTTATTTGCCGGGAATGCGGAAGAATACGTACGTTGTATACCCGTGTGCATGTAATCTGCAGCGAACCGCGTCAAGTGAACCGAGACGTCGAAGACACGCGATATCTTGGATATATAATGCATATCCGTGCAAAGGATTCGCGAGATAAGGAATTAGAAAACAAGTCTGGCACCTTGGGTAATTTTTTTTTTTTTTTTTTTCGTAATTTCTTATTACGAATGTGTATATATATATATATATATATATATATATATATATATATATTTATTCGAGCAATGACCTGTTATATTTTATAAGGATAAAAAATAGTAGAGTCGCTACAGGTGAATATGAATAGAAACGTGACAAATATCGAATTTTCAATGATGTGATGTAGGTATTTAATTTCTTGTATTTTGAAGAGCCGGGCGTTGAAGGATACAGAAAAATTTTTATTTAAAAAGGCAATGATAAGGAGAGTAAAAATGATGTGCCGATGACATGTCTCGTTAATTCAAATGTAAATACGGTTTCATTCAATAATACGAATTGATATGTTCCGATCGCTTTTCATTTCATTTTCTTTTTTTTCTATCTTGTTGTCTCACAAAACTGAAAAAAACGTTTCTTTCCCCGAATATTTGATCAGACCATGTATCGGTAAACTTAACAAATATCTTTTCCGTTGCGCCAAATCGTCGGAGTAAATAAAAATGTGTAATAAATCGAAAATACACAGAATGGTTAAAAATTCTGAACGAACATTCGTATCTCTGTGTTTTGAAAATTCGACATTGTTATTCGTATTATTAATCCTCTCTCTCTCTCTTTTTGCGAATTTCTATTTTCTCCATCTATCTTAGAAAGTAGGAAAAAAATAAAATAAATTCATGTAAATATCGTCTCATTGGCCGAGTTGGATGAGAACTAAAAAAAATTAAGAACCTGGAAAGCACTGACGCGTGGGTCGTGGTTCGTCGTTATCGACTAGCCACGCAGCTCTTGAATATATATACTGACCTTTTACACCCACGTTCAGTGTTCCTGGTTTGCTATGAACCAGGTCTCCGATATCCGTGGCTCTGAGCTTTGATATCTTTTTCGACGTTTGTTCGGTGCGGATTTTCGTCGTTCCTTCGAGTCGGAATAAAAAGAAAAAAGAAAACGAAATCAACTTGTCGAAATTTAGCTTTGACATGCAAAACAGATACACATCTAATCTATCTATATTGATTACTTGACTGGTGAGAAAAATTTCATAAATCGTGGTGTTTATTTTTTTTTTTCAAACTCCCTCCCCTCCTGAAATAGAAGCAAAGAAACATACCGACATCTACTTAGATCATACGCGAAGACAGCCGTGTTATACTTTTACACCATCACTTTAGTTTTGTACATTCAAACGTACGCGAATAAATGGATCAGTTTTTCACGAATACCGACCGATTTCGCTTCCGGCTCTTCTCCGTGTTGCGGTTTGTAATAATATAATGTAAATAAACGCCTGTATCTTATTAAAGTAATGATAAAATCGCCGATATATACTTGAGAAATTTTTTATCTCTTCGGGTAATAAATTTCTTTCGCTACCTATATTATGCCTGTAATAAATATATAATATCTGCGTGCTTATGGGCGCGGCAGAGACTTGAAATGTCGATGTCTCGCTTGAATTATTAAATGACTTGTTACAAGATGTATCCGTATAATGTAATCACACCTCGAAAATATTCACAACGCAAACTGAAGACCATTGCAATATGACTGTAAAAGAAATTCGATACACGTATGCAGTTCTGACTCATTGAAGAATAAACGTGATTGAAAATATAAAAGATTATCATTCTAATCGGTGTTGAACAAAATTGATAAATATATCCTAGACCGAGTTTATTTTGAACGAGATTAAAGTCAGAGTAAGGTTACTTTAACGATGCGTGCTTAGAAAAATCGTTAATTCGTAAACTTAGGATTGTCCGAAGTTCAGCTATTAAATCGTAACGAGGAAATAAATTTTAATATTTCGATAAGCCAACACCTTGAAAGTCCTTCGAAAATTGCACAACGATTTACGGTTAACGTTGCCAACTCTAGCCTAGCTATTTTTAATCGATTAACCGATGTTCCAATTGTTCGTTCGTTCGTACACCGTCGATTTACGCAAAATGAAACAATAATTATATACACCGCTCCGAATAATCCAGCACGCGTTCATACAGGCAAAAAGCTCCGGGCTTACGCACTCAATTAAAGTTATAACAGACGACGAGCTGCGGCGATCGTTAAAAGCCATAAGTGAAATCAACTCGATGCGGCATACTCCGTCGGTTAATTACATATCGTGGCACCTTTCCCTCCTAGCTGCACAAACCTTCGCCATATGGCAGCTTGTCAATGATTCATGCGTGCTCCAACGCATATTTTACACTTTTTAAGAATGGTAATAATCATACGGATATATTTAACATCGGCGTGATTAACTGGACGCAGACTGATCCCGTATCATTTATTTATTTTTAATCCATGTGTTTTTTTTTTTTTTTTTGCTTCAAACCTTGCATAGTGGCTCGAAAATTACTTTACTGACATTCCCGTTATGACTGTCTTTTTTCAGCTAAATAAATAATTCTTATTCATTACTGTTTGTCATTTTATACTCACTGCTTTTTTTTTTTTTTTTTTCTTTTTGCGAATTCCTTTATTTAGAAACTTGCAGTGTTTCTCCGGTCTGAAATCAGGTACGACTGTCTTGTAATCGGATGCGAATTAACGAGTCACCGATGTCGACGTGAGCGCAATCGATGAATGTGAAAAACGTCATTTAGAAATCGATAATTATGATACCTAATAGCAAACTGCGTACGTGTATATATCAGGTTTTCCACCCCAAACGGACCTACGTTCGAACCTCACTATCGGCGAGTATATTTATTTCAAATATGGTGCAAAGTGTACAAAAAAAAAAATATCTTTCACCGGGTTGTAGATTTTTATTACCACGGGTTTGATTTTCACCACACCCGAAAACTCAGAAACTCAATTTTTGAATGAACGGCCCGAATCGATTGGCTTTAAATTTTTCTCATAAATTCTTTGTTAAAAAACGAATCCTATTTTTCTTCCAAGATGGAAGTGAGAAAGCTTTTGGTTTATAAGAAGCTACAGGGAAATATCGAAATAAATACGAATTTTATATTCTTTAAATATATATTCAATTCGATTTTTCAAACTTTTCAATAAAGCTTTCGCACAGTAAAGCTCATCGTATGATCAATTAATGCAGCTGCACCGTTATTTGAAAACTATTTCCGAATCGAGCCCGATATTAATTTGTACAGCTTGGTAAACGGTCCTCGTCTTTAATTGCGTCTGCAGTCTCTCAATTGCTCACGGTGCGAGTTTCCCCATATTGCTTGAAGGCACCGGTACAAGGTATAGGTGTGAGGCATACCTATAGCCTTACGGTGCACCATCTCGACCTCGTGGAAATCAATTAACATACCGCCTCCAGTCGACATTGCACCGTGTAAAAGTTGCGTTTTAATGACACTCTCCTTTCGATCTAACTTCATATAGCACGTATACACATGTACACATATACGCGGTGTATTAACACCGAGGCTGTACGACCTCTCGGATTTTCAATTTACACACGCCGCTTGACGATGCACATTAATTAACGAACCCTTTACTAATCTAAATCTCTCGCATTGCTTTGGCCACGACGTTTACGCAGGCGGTACGTATACGTGTATAAATATATAGGTATTTGTGTAAGGTACGACAGTGAAGGTGGTCGTTGTCCTTACGCAAACCCCACACGCGGTCATTAGTCAGGATCAAACTCGTTCGCAAACCAAAAAACTACGCGATGCGATTTTGATTACGGAAATCCCGGAAGCTCTGATAATTGATTATTATCATCGAGTTATTGGAATGTGAATTTTTTAAATCATCATTCAATTGCGGGTTTGAAACGATCGGATAGCAAAATTGTACGAGGTCGTACGGATACCGGAAATAGAAGACCATTTTTTTTTTTTTTTTCAATTTCAGTGCATATTGTAAAAAAAATACAAAGCAAAACAGAATCAGTTATAGAAGTCTGAAACGAGTATCGAAATCGAGCAACCGTTACGGAGATTTGATCTCACAGATTTTTCAATCAACGCGTTGTTTGTGACGAATAATTGTACGTATGCATATGTATACATATAAACACAAAATTGATGAAATTTTACCGGGGGACAGGGAATCTGGTTTTCGCAAACTAAAATTCATTCACCTGCATGTATATGTACCCTGCATATTCATATTTGTTTATTAAACAGTTATGTTATAACGTACGAGGTGTATATCTGTATATCGTCTTGTTAATATTGCATGCACTATACATCTGCATGCATATTTATGCACGATGCGTGTGTACAGCATCAGGTACGTACTATACGTACGTGCTTTAACCGCTAATGGATTAGCCCGCGTCTATCCTCAGTCAACCCGATTTGCATTATGCTAAATCGGCCAACCCCCTCGCAAATATCGAGTGCATAGTGTGGGCAAAATTTCCCCACAATTCTTGCATGCCCAATTTGATTCGGCTGATTGACGGTCTTATTTACGTTCTATTTTTCATATTTATTATTGTACATGTACCACGCTAATTATTTGTGCAAAAGATGGAAATTTTCTACGCGACGTCAGTATTTAGTCTAGAAGAATAAACAAAAAAAAAAACAAAAAACAGAAATCAACAAAACAAAACGCGAAACAGACGTTTCTACGCGCCATGATCCCTAATTAAGAAACTTATTAGATCCCGGTTAACGATCATCCATTTCATCTATCCAACGGATTAAAAGAGTCATTCGCACGCCCGTAACTTACTATTAATTAACTTGTTTAATTAACACCTGGATCCTCGGCTCTGTACGGTTTGCAGTTACGCGTCTGTTCAGTTTTTAACTGGCAAACACGTTCACACGTCGACGATACCGTTCGTTCGCCCATTCAATACATGCAAGCTGCTCTGCACGTGTTGCGGAACAGCTTACAGCACACTTTGCTTTGATCAAAGTGTTATCATGAAAAACTATCTCGCTGGTCGTAAAAAAAAAAAAAAAACATTTACATATATTTTTTATTGTTTTTTGTTTTTACAGTCTGCAGTGTAATTAGTCGCAGCTCCAGGAATTAATTTTGCACTCTCGTTTTCTCTCTCAGTGGAATGCAGTTTTCGAGAGTGGTACATAATTTCGAAACTTTAATATAAACGTTATTCGGGGAAAATTGCCACACCAAATCATCATTCCTTCGGATGAATTGCCGGGTGGTTTCGTCGGCGTCAATCAAATCCGCACCATGGAACTTTCTATCGTACTATAACCGAGGGCCTGTTTGATGCAATTAACGGTCCTCCGTGTTGGCTGCGACGTCGACAACCATACCCATTGACAATCAAATAACACGTTGAATTCAAAAGGGCCGCAGGTTATGGCGTGTATACGGATGCTCGTTACACTTTCACGCGTGTTATTATTATATGTCCTGCACGCCTTTCGACGAAAAGGGTCGTCGTTGGTCATGTCATTTGTCGTTTGGTTCGCATATTTTCCCATTCCATTTCGCGAATCAAGCTCGACAATTCGTGCGTAAATGCGAAGCATATTTTCCGCCAGACGCCAGAAACCAGTTATATAAAGTCTGCACATTATTTTTACGATCTCGTCTGGATTTTTACGTCACTGTCGGACGTGCTGTCGTCGTATTTCAGGGAATGGGTTATTAACTAATTTAAATCCACTGTAAGAATAAGAACGCTCGATTAAACACGCGCTGGTGAAGTGTGAGGAGCAATTTCTTACCTCGATTCATCACTGGGTGAGACTGCAGTGAGTGGTTTTTGTCCAACGGCGGTACTGCGACTGCACGGAAGAATTTTGTGAAAAAAGGTGAAATTTCGATTTGGAGTGCGTTTGGAAATTTGTAAATTCAAAGCATCGAACGATCCTCGTTCTTCAATCGAAGCAAATCGAACATGATTCTTCGATAAAACTCTTGACACGTTCATGGTTGTAGCTGATAATTTGCAGTGGTTGTAACCCCGCAAACTGTCGCCAATAACAGTAAATTGAAATCGTCAACGCAGTGAGAATGAAGAACATCGTACGTGTCAGTTACTTTAAACCCACAACCGACTGTAATGGTTCGATCAAGAAGCGCGAATGAGCGATCGTTGCAGTGATTAAAACCCCGACCATCGTTGGATCGGTGACAAAGAACGGCGACCATGCGGTAAAGTGTAAAGTGTTCGAGGTGAACGGAATTAGCGATACTTGTGCTGTGAAGAAGAACCGGAAGCTAGGCGTCGCCGTGGCGGGGTTCACGGTGACCGCCAATAATGGCTCCGCGGAGTCCCGCTTTTATCTGGAGCGTCTCCAACAGCAACAGCAGCATCACCAGCACCAGGTCGATCTCAGGCATCATTTGCCTCCGCACGTCAGGGACACCAACGGCAAGGATTTGGTCGAGGTTCCACCTCGGAGGGATGACCTCGTTTACGTACACTGCGCCACCACCGAGGATGAGGTCGAGGACGACGAGGAGGAACCACCCACCGCCATCCGAAGGTCCAGGTCCTGGCTCTGCTGTCCTGGCGATCGGAGAGGCGAAAGGACCATTCCGATCCAGGTCGAAGCCGACAACAGAGATCAACAGAACGTGAGTTGGTCTTGAGGACGGTATTTGTTTTCAGCAAAAGGTCCGAAATTGTCCTGCTATTAACAGTGGGTCATTTATCGGATTATTTTTTTCTAACGAAGGACTCTGTTTTATCGTTGAGATAATAGCCAGAGCAATGAAGGGTGAAGTGGAGATAGTTATGGCGACCTTAACGTCATTGTAACAGCTCTCTTTAGGAAATCCTTGCGGGTAATTCGACCGTATGGGTTTATATTCTTGAATGGTGTAAGGCAAGACAAGATCATCGTGCGAAGGTAAGAAATACCTGGGAAAACTTATTTCTGTCGAAAAGCTTGACGCCTCGTGACTTTTTGTAAGACTTGCGACGTGACGCGGTATCAACGATTCGTTTTTCAAAAATCCATAAACTTCGCTTCTCTCGCTCAAACGGCTCGAATCTTACCGGGTTTTTTCTATTTCTTTCATTCGGTTCGTAAATTCCGTCATTGCGTCAATATGTTCGCGTGCCAGATGTCGAAGTAACAATCCAAGAAGAAAGGAAAAGTTGGAGGTCGGAGGTCGAAAGTAGACTTCTGTCGTAAAGAAAAAGAAAACTCGCGCATGTCCCTCGAAAACTGTTTTTCTCGTCTCTCGTGTCCCCGAAGTGTTCTATTTTACCTTGCACACATCGCACAACCGCTGACTCGGGTTGTGTCGCGTCCTGAATCTTTAAACCAGCCGAGTGAATTCCTGTGTACACGTACACGAATCGATTGGCGTACCATCCTCCCTGCACAGTCGAAGATATATTGTAAACCATATAGACGATCTTCGAGGCAGACGCCAGAGACACGGCCGTGGCCAATCATTTCCCAGAAATTAAACTTTAAAGCCATTCAAGTTGGGGGTCGATGCAATACTTGGTCCTGGAACGAGGACGAGGAATCTTTCGCAAAAACCAGGGAATCCCATTATCGGGTTCTCCTCGTCCTGATGCCACCACCGCTGCTGCAGCTCGTATAGTTATCGGGCTTTTTTCACTCCATTTCTTCTCCAACCTCTCGCTTTCTCTCTCTCTCTCTCTCTCTCTCTCTTCCCTGGTTCCCCTTTGTTATCGACTCTAGACTATAGCTGCGAGAGCCGCGAAATTCCGGCAGGCACCAACTAGCTCGACGATCGATGAAGAAGTTCGTAATTTGCAGGATTAAAGGATCCAGTGTCTTGTTCCGGTCTGCTGCGAACACCCGCAGAGCTGCAGTCATACGTATACACGCCCATTTCTCGACTGCGCAAGATCCACCTTTCGTCCATAACACGGCAGGCACCAGCCATCGGAGTCTCCGGTAGGGCACAAAAAAGCTCGAACCATAGGGTCGCTCCATATCCCATCAATCACTGCACTTTCTTACAAACTTCCCCATGTTACCTATATATAGGGTGCTTAATAACCCGGATACACTTTCGCCCGGAATATGGTTATCCCTCTTGGGGTCTTGTGTCAATCTTGAAATTTCATTTTTATCCACACTGCAGGCGAGGAACGAATCGATACGTTACGCGTCAATCATTAGTTGCGTGTACTTCGGTAAATTGAAGCAATTTCAAGTCACTTGAAGTCAGTATTAGGGACGTTTTGCCGCCTTCTTTTGGAAAGTTTTACGAGTTTTTAAATCACTTATAGCAGACGTTTTTTGAATAACTTCGCCATATTGAAACTCCACAACAAGACAGGCTGTGGAATTGAAACTTGAAAGCTTGGTTGAGTACAAACATGGTTACTGTTGGTACGTATTAGCGTAGAACGTCAGTATTCTTGACTTGACCTGAAAACATCCTCAGGGTCTCTCGAAGCCATTAGAATCGGTTATAAAATCATTTAACCTCGCGTGAAGTTGATCGAGCCGTAATTACAAAAACTTTAGTAATAGTATCTTCGAGTCCAATGAAATCCCGCCTCGTACAGTGTTCGATAAGTATAAGTATCCCCTATTGTTGAGATTGAGGCTAAGCTTCTTATTTTCGAAAGCGATCGATGATTCCCCGGGATTTCCGGCTCGAAGCGACGTCGTTCTTCTTCCGCTTCTAAGAAAGGCTTGTTAACCAGTGATTTATAGATATACCAGGATGACAGTTCCTGCCGAGGGGCGGCAAACCGGCTGGCTCCACACTGTCCGTAGCCTAGCTTGTACTCTCATTAGCTTTCGCTCGGCTTTTCTCACGTATTTTGCACTTTTCGCTTCTTCTTTTCATTCTTCTTCTTCTTCTTCTTCTTCTTCTTCTTATTCTTATTCTTCTTCACCCCTAGTCGCGTTGGCTGCTGATGGCCTCCTTAGTGGGTCTAATTGCCCGCACTGCACGGTTAGACCCCAACTCCCGTCTGCACGGGATTTTACATCAGTATCTTTCCGCCCCTCTGCTCGTGCGAAAAACGACCGTTGGATGCTTAACCGCTGCAGCTTAGCGCCTCGCAAACACGAGGCTTTGTTCTTCGTCTAGTTAAGCCTTCTTCTTCTTGTTCCCGTCCTCGTTGCTCCTCGACGAGATGTTACGCCATGCGCTAGATGCTCTTTTCAGAGTCGCAGATATACGGGCAAAGCAGAAACGGCCCTTCAATTAAGCTTGCAGTATTCTTATTTCTTCCGACTTTTTATGGCGAACCATACACGCCGCGATTCTCCTCGTATACGCATGCCCTCTCAAACACTCTACCTGTCATGTATAATTGCAAAGTATAAAACGACGCGGTCTTAACGGAGCTCCACGTGTCATTCGTGCTATTTCAACCGGATCGACCACGTACAGCCGTCTTTGTACGTTTTACATACCGTCCAACCATCAAGCCTTCCATGCTATGATGCAATGCGATGAAACACTTTAGACGCAGCAAAGAAAGTTGATGAAAACTTGTCCAAAGTTTCTTGAAACTAGACGAAACCGATTTTCAACATTACTGTAAGATATAAATAAATAAACAAAGATAAAATTAACCCAGTTTCGATGATTTTACTTTAAGTCTTGACATGCCAGTAGTTAACGCAGGCAAGTGTAACGAATCAAGTGTCCTTTCAGTCCACAAGAACTGTTCAAATGATTTCAATTAATACGCCTCCTCATCAATCATACGTATTTAATTTTTTTCCCCCTACAATTTCTATGCGCGGGATGAGATCGTTAAAAGAGGAAAGAAAGTAAGAAAGAAATTGCTTCGCGACAAAGGGGTCAATTGACGCGAATCTCTGTGGTCGATTCGCGGGACGAACGTCAATTATAGACATCGAAAGCGACGAGATATTGCTTCGAAGAAATAAACGCGGCGAGTTTTTGAACTAATTGCAGGGGAGAACGAATTCCTCCGCACCTTCCACGAGCACGTCTCAGATTGGCAGTAGCAGTGACCTCGAGCTATTTTGATTGCAGGTTTTACTCCGAGGCAAGGATGTTGATGATTCCGTTCGTTCCTTCGCCATGCCTCGGGGGAAATGAGCAGTTCAAATTGTTGTTATTTTACTCAACACTTCGCGCGAAAATCAACTACCATATATTAGATATTACGTCACCCATTGGCGTAAGATGACGATGTATGTATACTGCACTGTATATTTTATCTACAAAGTATAAATGTTTGTCAGGGATTAGGAATTGTAAAAATTTACCGCTCGGTATCTTCTTCGAACATCTCCATTACTTTGGTGAAATTATAAAAACAATACCAATCGATCTACTTCGTGAATAGCAATAATAAGTTAGAAACACATACATCGTACTGCATTGCGACACCAAAATTCTTGAATCCGCAAAGGAGGGTATAATGAAAAAACAGTAGAAAAGTGCGGTGCCTACGCGACATTGCTCGAGGGCAAGAGACTGGTGAAAATTATTCATACTCTCGGTAAAGAAGAGAACATCTCGCTGAATCTTTCCTAGGGCAGACCGCAATTTTTCTTGAACCCCATGTGCAAACAGTGAAGCAAGCACTGCACCCAGATACCAATATGGCGCTCTTAGTGCCATATGACCTCCGGCAAACACTGTCTAAACGTGTCTTAGAAAAGTGTACTTACGATTTGAATGAGGCACCTTCAGACACGTGACGGCATTGCTTTTCCCGGCGCAATTACGCCCGTATGAAAGAGGAAGGGAAAAAACTTCCACTAAAGATCCAGCGGACTTCCTTGGCTCGCACAATTCCAACCCCGCAACTGGAACTACGACGACCCAATCACTCTGTGACCCACATGACGGACTCTTTCACCTATATCGGGGTCACTAGGGTCGAGGTAACGCGCTTCCCGAGGGATCGAAGCAGCCGCGGCCTCATTTCACTTCCGGTCTTCACTGCTGCAGAGGGCGCCGAAGTCGAGGACACGAATATCGCACCGAGTCCATTCTGGAATTGACGTTGTTTAGATTTGCTACCGATTTCCGATGCCGCAGGGTCAAAGTTGAACAAATCCTGTATCGGTGGAAAACCCAACCGTGGCCAAACTGCTGCGGAGAACGTTGAGTATCTGCCCCACGGTTAACCTGACTTGGTTTTCACGGTGTGCGTAAAGGGAAAGAGACACTCGCTCGCAGTGCTCTTTAGTGTCGGAAAAATATGGACAGTATCTTTCTAGAGAGAGACGGATTGAGGGAGAGAGGACGAAGAAAAAATTCTTCGGGCAATAATTCACTCTACAAGTAGACAGTCATTGTGCCTAATTGTAAGGTGGGTAGGTAGGCACTATTATCGGTTGAATTATAGTCGCACTCAGGGCTCGAGCTGACGATACAGACAACTTGGCACAGAGATGTCCTCTGATCTGTGTAAGGGGTAAGGGGAGAAGTCACCCGGTTTTTCTGTTACGCTGTTCAACGTCTCAAGCTCCCCTGCGCGACTTCTTCCTTTTCTTTTTCTTTTTCTTCTACTTCTTCACCGTCGCAAATGAATTACGACAGAAACCAAAAAGACAAGGAGACGACGAAAGAAGAAAAGAAGCTAAAGAAAAGGACGATGATTTGTTGAGCAACTACTTGTACACCAAGCTCTCACCGTCGTACAGACTCGATTCATCACACTCTAACAGCATTCCGTATCTTGTGCGCATTACGATATTTACTCTTCAGTTTTCCGACAGACTTTCATATCCCAATAACGATACTGTGCTAATCGATCTTCTTTATTGTGCAAAAAATGACATCATCCATAGATCCTAATGATAATTTTTGGTGGAACCAAGACGCCGATTAATAGTATAGGAATTATAACGGTACCAGAATTCGTCCCTCTGGGATGCGTATGAAAATAATTCTTCACTTCACGAGGATGGGCCGCAAGTTGGGACGAGTTTCGCACAAGGACTGACTCTGCAACGAGGTGGTGCCATTACGCACGCTCTTCCATCTGGACAGGACGGTGCATCCTCGCAGGTTTTCCCTGGCAGATGAATGTACTCATCGTCATCGGACGGAGCTGCGATGGTTGAAGTGATGGTTGATATTATCAGGGGAACGCAGATCAAGAGCAGCAACGTCCAGTTCTTCATGATTTTACGCATCTTGGGAGATATTCTGCAAGGTGGAATTGAACGAACTTATGATCTATGTGTACAATAACGACCAGTTAAGAATCAAAACATGACTTACACGACGACGGACAAGCTTCCAACTTATCTCAACTTATTCGTACTACGTCTCGATCAGTCAGTTTTACCTGTCCGTTCGGTATTCCTTTTATAACTGGCCACGACTTATGCCACAAACGCGTATATATACTCCTCCTCTGTCCGCTGCCGACTCGGAGAGCGTATTTCCGGCTGGTGATCGTCATCGGGTGATATTCACCGACCGTCACGATCGACCGATTCCAAGACCAAGGTCACCCGCTTGACTCGTCTTCTTTATAGTGTGACCAAGTTCGATTCTCCCAGAGTAATTAACGCTTTTTACCTGTTTTCACTTACGTAACGAAGCTAAGTTATTTAGTTTTGTCATGTAATTGATGGTATTCAACTCCTTGTATAATACTTAGGAACGTCATTTTAAGTAAGTAAAGATATTTTTCTCACGTTTTCGTCGTAATTCAATTTTTCACATAACTTTTAGCAATAATTAGAAAAACAAAGGGAAATCGTCCCGGAACTGGCATTACATGGTCATGAATATCAATCCTTCTGTAAACATCATCGTGAAAATAATTTCGCTGATAATGTTATTTCGATTCTTGCCTATAGATTAATATTATATAATGTGCGCTGTCGAGACAAACAGAGTACGCGAAAATTCGCATCGACGTTAAATAAATGAATGAATAAAATAACAAAACGAAGCTGCGTATTAACGGGACAGAAAGAGTTGAATAAAAAAATCTTGAGCCCAAGTACCGCGTGAGGTCATTTTCGCCCAATTTAAGTGCGGTATATTTTTAATCTTAATTGGTTATCCTCTTTGGCCGCAGTCGGCTCTGAAATATGTGCTGCGCAATAAGTATTTCTTTAACTTCTCTGTTTTTTCTCATTCATCCTCGTTCAGAATATCGTACTGTAAGACAATAATTATCACTCGAGAATGAATGGCAAAAAGGAAGAAGAAAAAAATAAAGTAAAATAATTAGCAGACATATAATATAAGGAATGGGATATTGCGTCATCTTTCGTGTTTTGCTTCTATGCTTCAGCTCCACGCGGCTGCTCTCTCGTCTCTACGGTCCGAGGTCTCCGAGCTTAATGCTAGGCTCGTTGCTGCCACTAGGGCGAGGGAAGCCTCGGACGCCGCTTTGATAAGGGCTGAAAGTCAGGCTGTCAGGGCGGAACAAAGGGCTGAACAACAGGCTGCAAGGCACGAGGAGAGACTCACTGAACTTCACTCGGTTATTGCCGAACTTGGGAGACAGCTGGAACGCCATCGGGCCACCGTCATTGCCGAAGAAGATGAGTCGGGTGAGTATTTTTTACTTTTAATTTCCTTTTTCATTCATCATTCGTGAGACTTTTTTCGCAGTTGACCGATGGAATTGAAGTTTGTTCCTCTGATCGTTTGATCTCTTCTTAATCGCGATGAGTTCAGATGAGACAACGAAATAGTTTTTAATCATCCGTGTGAACACTTTTTTTTTACATTCTTTTTTTCTAGGTACACTTTTTGAAAGTGTTCCAGGCTTTAAAGAAATCTGAAATAATATTCAGGGTTTTTTCTCAAAGTCTTGACTAATATTATCCAAAAGTTGGCTGAATCGAAAGTTTTCAAGTATCGTTCATAAAAATTGATACCGAGAAAATAACTGTTCCCCAAAGTCCCGAGAAGTCATTGAAACCGGTCTTTGTGACTTTCTGATCTTCGTGAAACCATTAGAGAAATGTTTTTGTATCTAATTAAAATCGAAGAAGTCTTTATAACTCTTTAATGACTAGTCACACATTGTATACTCAACGCTTTATCGTACGAACGAATACCTAACTTAAACTAGTCGATCGTTAGTTGCCCGTTCGTAAAATCACAAAAACCATCTTTTTCGCACATCTCTTTAACATTATGTCAACGAACTGGCAATCGGGCCGTCAAATCTCTGGGACGGAGGTTAACGAAGCAATTAATGCGGTGTGGAATTATTATTTTTTATTTTAAGAAATCGAGACCAGCCGAGATGCCGAAGGATCAATTACGAACCCCGTCGAGGAGAGCGAAGGCGGAGGAGATCTCCACGGGGACGGTGACCGAACCCTTGGCGACGCGGATTCCAGTTGTTGCGGTGAAATTGAACACCGTCCAACGGAGGTAAAAGATCTTACGAGATACAACTACCTCCCCCTTATTCTCCCGGATTTTTTCCCTCTTCCATCTTTATTATACGCTCGAAACTTCTCGTCCACTGTTCATGCACGTGTATCGTTTCACAAACTGGCAGCATCTCGCCTTTCTTATAAATAATACTTGACCGTACGTATCGGGATTCAAACGAGTCGAACACGTCCGTCGTTCACGAATCACACACCGCACACTGCAGTTTTCTTATTCTTTTTCGTATTATTTTTATTCCTCCTCATCCTCCTCCTCCTCCTCCTCCTCGTGACTCCGTATCGCGTTGGTATTATGCATGCAATGCAGGAATCTCGGCGATTACCATCTGACTCCTGGAAAGACGAAAGGGTTTATTGCCTTGAGGTTCTCCCACTTCGGGGTGTGTTCCGTGAGCTGGGCGTGAGATGGTTAATTGCGAGGTGAGAAGGGGTTAATTGTAAGGAAGAAGAATAATTATCCACAAGTTATTCAAGCTAATTAGGCGCACCGTTGCGGTTGAATAGACTCCCAGATTATGGTTATTATTAACATGATGATGATGATGATGATAATGATGATGATGATGATGATGATGATAATGTAGTCTAAGAAGGATGCCACGTAAAATCTCATAAACTGCAAGTGAGAAAAAGTTAATAGATGAATAAACGAGTAGAATGATAAGAAAAATATGAAAAATTTACGGAATTCTCGCGTCTCGCCTTGCGAACGGTTGTTGCACACGTCTGCAGCATGAGTATAATCGTGTATACAAAACGTACGTAACGCCATCATGATGGTCAATTTAACGTAATTTAATGTAATTTCATTTCTTGTAAAGCATAGTATTACGGGACATTACTTGTATTACGTAGAGAAAATATACCCTGCGTCGTGAAATGTTGTTGCTGGTGCCGGTGCGGAATTGCGATTGGAATAACCATGCCCATCGAAAAGCGGGCGGCAGAGCTTAAAGCCTGTTGAACAACAGCGAGTCTTGCACGCCTTCGATCGTTCCTTCGGAGTGCAATAAGTATGAAAACAATGACGAAAAGGAATCATAAATACCGAGGATAATAACAGGGATCATAATTTTCGATTACCCGCGGGCTTTGAACGCTTTTTTCTCTCTTATTCCCGCGTAGTATTTTTTGCTGGAAAATCTTTCGGTACACGGAGATTTTCATTACCGTATACCAATTTAAAACCGTCCCATCGATAATGCCGAGGTACGCCTTTTGTCCCGACTTGAATTTCTCCCTACGGAACGAGCGGAAGAAAATATTGACAAAGAAAATAATAATAAATAATACGAAATGATACCGCAGAACGGGAGGGAAACCTTGGAGAGTCCGGCGGCTCTACCGACTCCAGAACCGACCCAGCAAGCCGCCTCGTGTCAAAGCGTCGCCGTTGCTGCCCTCCAGGACGAGGTGAACGCCTTGAAGGCGGAAATTGCCAGCTTACAGGCTCAACTGGCTCAGTGCAAAAGTCAGGGCCAAAACAATTTACCTGCGACGCGTAGCGACTCGCCTCGACGTGACATGAGGGTAAGTTCGCGAATTAAGGGTGTCGGTATAATTTTTGTTTACTCGCGAAGAAGATTCACGGCGTCGATTGGTTCGTTCTTATTTGTATTCACCCATCCACAGGTGCGTAGAAACACGAGCTCACCGGAACCTCTCACTGCTCCCTGTTCGCCTTTGTTGCCTCCTCTTCAAACGCCACCGACGAAAACCGTTTCGAGAGAAGAAGCCCCGGTCTTGAAGATGGCTGAGAGAGTGCGGCTTAAGCGTACGGACGAAAGGCACATCACTGGACCCGACATCACGAACCTTGGTGTAAGGCATCTTCTCAGAGGAGCATTTGTACCAATTAAGCATCCAATGTCACAATTTCGTCAATTTGGCAGGTGTGCTCTACCATGGTGGCTGAACATCTGGTGTCCGATCTTATGGAGCAGTCGAACTTGCAGGAGCTTAACGGATCCGAAAAGCAATTCGAGGTTGAAACGGAGAGGCTGAACAGCAGGCTGGAACATGCGAGAGCCAACAACGCCGTTCTTGCGCTTACGCTTCACGAGAGTAAAGCTCAGTGCGATAGGTCCGTGATTTAGAAGAATGAGAATGAGTTTCTCTCGCATTTATATACTACTAGGAATTCTCTTATATTTATTGTATACCATTTCAGGCTTAGTCTCTTAGTCGGAAAATACGAATCTAACGCAACTGCGCTTCGGCTCGCTCTGTCTTACAGCGATCGAGCGATCGAAGCTTACGATGTTCTTGTCGCTTTGCTAGAGAGCGAAATTGCTCTGTCTACCGATCGCAGCAATATTACTATCGATAATAGAAGGATTGCCGAAAATGTTGCTTACCACGTGTTGAACAGGCTGGAAAACGACTGTGCAGCCTTGGGAGCGCCCTGGGAGGACAGCATGGTCTTATCCGATGAGTAGGTTTTCTTTTAACACCAAATTCGCGAGGCAATTGCTTGCAGCCGGTGCTGATGACCGGTTTTTTTTTTCTATTCTTGTACAGTTCGGAAGTAATTTGGGGCATCGAGGAAGAGAAAAGACTCAGGAGACACATCAACAGGATGAAATCGGATCGGGCGATGGTCAGATCCACTGCTGTTGAACTGGAAAGTGTTCATGCCGAACCTCTGAACTCGAAGAACACTATCTCACTATCCGAGGCTAGGAAATTAGACTTAGAAACCGCCGTACTGATGCAGGTGCGCTGACGAACGCTTTATTCTTTACCGCGTTTTTATAATTGAGTAGATTCGTCGATCTTAACACGCGTCTGTTCAACGTATCTAGGAATTAATGGCAATGAGAGAGGACAAGGCTGAACTTAGAGCGAGGGTTTTTTTACTCGAAAAAGAACGGGCAACTATTGAACTTAAACTGGGTGTTCAAGATACACAAATCGCAGCCCAGTATGCGGCTATATTACATCTTCAGGAACAGCTCAGAGATATGGAAGCTATGCCGGCAGTTATGGCCAACAAGGTACGCTGCTAATCATTAAAACGACGGTAGTTTGAAGCTCCCTCGTATGTAAAAATATAATTTTCTCCGTATACAATAGGATCACGTCGTGAGCGACAACGAGAGCGAAGGTATAGAGTCGGAGTTAATAGAAGCGCTAGGAAGAGAAGCCAGGTTGAAAGATCGTCTACAAGAACTGGTATCAACGTTTGACAAGGTTTACGCTAATCTCGATCTCAGACATCTACAGTCAGACGAGCTTGTCAAAGATTTGAAACGAGCTAATGGGTAATAATGAATAGTCTCCAAAATACGGCGTACGATAATATATTTCATTGGAAAAGTTATCCCTGTCATACCAATTTACTGATGTCGGTAAAAGCCTGTCGAGAGTCTAAAAATATTTTTATACCTTTTTTACAAATGCTTCCGTTCCGTCAAAGTATTTTATGGCACCCTGATTACTTACAAAAACAATTTTATTTTCACCTCTCATCTCAGAGCTCTGGTACAATCGATGGAGAAGTCTAAGAAGAAGTATCAATCGAGGCTTAAAAAGCTGGAACAACAGATGCTGGAAATGGTAGAGAGACACGCGGCACAGGTAAAGCTACGAGAGGTGATTTTTGAAGTAAAGTAAACATGATTCATATATGTGTGTTTGTATTTATTTATATATATAATTATTTAAGTGTTGCATGATTCTACAAGAGATCGTGACGTACAATGATGTGAGATAAGCCAGAATTAACTTTTCTCCTTTTGCTGCTTCAGTAGTTTTTCGTATTCCTGTTCTATCAGCATGTCCAAGTCGTCTAGAGGCTTGTAGAAGTGATGAACGGTCTGTGAGCCGGCGAACATTGTGAGCATGGCGACGCCGGTATACGTAAGATAGCGAGTCCAGGAAACTCCGGCAGGCATTTTCTTTGGCCCCACCTGTTTCGGAACGAATTCAATTTTCCTCTTTTCTATCGCGTTACGTTTCCTCGTGAGCTCGCTTCTTCTCCAGCGCCTCTTGGATTCGCCGCTTTTTGTACGTTCTGTAAAAATTAACCTCACCGACGTGCCAGTTTATCATGGAAAACTCGAGTGCTGCGCCGAGGACAAAAAATATCGGCAAGAATCTGTACACACCGAATAACTTTTTTCCCGGCCACTTATCCAACACCGTGCCGATGAAACTACGCGATCGCCTTTTAAGCAACATTTACAGGCACTGATCTGAGCAACATTACTCACAGCAGACGGATTGCGGCCATCTTGAATCTCGATGTTACGTCAGTGGTCGCGAATTCTTACTGAGATTCGAGACATGCGCACGATGTAATACGCATTGCGTCTATCTTTATCATTACGGGACGGCTAACAAAACATCGTATTAAATAAAGCTTCCCTCGTATCCGTATTTCCCAAAATCGAAGTAAAAATTTTAGATTAACGATTGAGCGGACGGTGAACAATTTCGGCTTTAGAGTTTTCTCAAAGCTTCGAGAATACAAGTCAGTTGTTTGAATGGAAAAAATTTATTATTATGCACGATTGTCGAGAAAAAATTCGGGATACGATTGCGACATTACTCCGCCTGGAATGAGATTTTCTCCGAGGGAGGACAACACTCTGTATTTCATGATGAATTTTGTTTGTTTTCAGGTCAGGTCGTTGAATCAGCGCATAGCAATGTTGGAAGAAGAGTCGTCCGGGTACAAGGGAACATTGCAATCTTTGCCGTTGCAATCGCAAAGTTCTGGAGCTAGCGAAACTTCGTTATGACATACGAGTAGATAATCGAAGTAATTGATACTTATTAAAACGAGTATTTTTTAATACTTTTTCCTATCGTCAGTGATTAGCGCGGTCGCGGCGGATTGAATCTATGTATTTTTTTACTTGGGAAAAAAAATGAATATTAATGATAATAATTGCCTGAATGTAATTGCCTGGCTAAAATCGCTTTGTAATTATTATATATTATTTTGACGTAACGTATTTATTAGTTAATTATGACGGCTAATTATCGTTGTCGATAATAAAATACAAAATTGCATACCGTGCGTACTTGCGTAGATACTTGCGTAATTTAAACATATGATAGATCTGTGGATAATTGTGACTATGTTGCAAATCAAAAAATGTTTTTTTCTCACGAAACAACTTCTCATTCTCTCATATACATAGTATATATAAATGTATACATATACACTATTACTAAATAATTACAAAATATTAGTTAGTCATTTTGATTTGTAAATATGTATATTGTAGGCATACTCGAAGCGTGATAAATGTAGACTACGGTTAAATAAAACGTGCTTTATAATAAGTCTGTCCTATGTATCTAAAAACTTCCGGCACAAAATTGTCCGAACACAATAGCAACATTTTTCATAAGAAATTTATTTCCATTAACAAGTTTAGTGCTCGTATCTACTGGGAAATATTTTACGAAGCATCTGGATTAAATATTAATAGAATGTGGGTAAACTAAATTTTTGAAATTCGATCATACCTTTATTCTGAAAAAGTTACGTATAATAAATACTCTGATTCACAATCACTAGAATGTATCAGAATCAAAATTTGTAAAATTCGTCGGTTACAATTAGCATCTTGCTTACACATCAAGTTGTTTTACATTTTAACCATAATCATTAGTTGTCGTTTTGTCACGCAGGTCGAGGTTCTTCTGGTGTAGGCTCCATGGCCGTTGTCTCAGTGGCGTTGTCTCCTGGAATATCTGGTTCTTGTTCTTCCCCGGGGACATCGCCAGCCTCTCCACCAGTGTGTTTTAAATATTTATACCGGTGTATCTCCTCCTCAAGGTGAACACAGGCTTGTTCAATTTCATAATTTTTAGACACCAATCCCACCCATTGAGCCTCCAAAGCTCTCAACTTCTCGCCACCTTGGGTTTGCATCGATTTCCTCTGCCAATTTACTTCCTGGATCGTTTTTCTCAAGCCCTGAAGCTGTTTCTGCGCCTGCGAAACCAACTGCATCAGAACTTCCAAGTAACACTTCCAGGCCTCACAGCCGTAATCCATCATCAGCTCCAAATTACAGATTCTATAGAAGTAAGAAATGTTTATTTTTATTTTGCAATAATGGAATTTGCAATGATGTCTGAAATATTTCAGTGATGAACAACTACGATACAAGGGTTTATTTCAAGTCTTCCCAATTGCGTGTGAGTAAATAATTCACCGTGTAGCCTGATGTTCGAGCTGAGCCATGCTATTTTCCACACTCTCGTTCCAAGCAGCTATATCATTCATTTTTCCAGGAGGTGGTGGTGGGAGTTCGTACCGCTTCATGCTAAGTACTTCCATTGGAAGGCGAGATTGGAGCCTCTCAAATTCGTGTTTGATCACAGTTGTTTCAAAGGCATTCAGATTGAGAGGCGGCAGGTGTTCTAAGTAATTTTTTGTCGGTCTGTAACGGCGAGTTTCTTCCTCGACCATCGCCAAAGCCTGAAATACAACGTTGAAACGTAACCTCAAAAGTGAAAATTACATAAACAAATGATTCACATGATTATACGGTCAGTAATATCATCTCTCACCGCTTCTCTAACTCCGGGTTCGTCATATCCTTGATCTATATACGGCAAAGCGTCCACAACTACCTCGCCTGCCATTATTCCTACCGTCACTATACTTGCGTATTTTTTAGGCTAACCGAAATCAAACGCGATCGAACTAAACAAATGTCAGTGACGTGTTGACGTTCATTGGCTGGAATCCGTTTCGACACTCGTGCGAACCCCGTGCCCAGTGAATCGCTGCGTTTCCAACACGAGACTCGACCAAATCGGTTGTTTATTGTAATATCTACAAATTCTGAGTACAAAATTATTCGCCGAGGATCGCACTAACTAGACGAAATCGTTATGCAATCCCAATTTTTTTTTATTTCCTCTTTCCGTGCGACTTTACTCTGAATTTGAATAATCGCGGGGTTGTCAACATTGCGAGTCGAAGTTTGGCGCATGCCCAGCATGGAGTTCATCAGCTTCCGCCCTCCTTCTTCTTCCTTTAGGACCAGGCGAGGCGTGCGAGCAGCCTGGTTGGTGTTTTGCTAATGAATTGAAAGTGGTAAACTCGTCAAGATGGTAAGAAACTCAAAATCTAAATTATATTTCGCGTACGGTTCCTGCTAGTTGATTACCAGTTTCAATCACATCCTTATTTGTAAGGGAAATCAAAGATATCAGTCGTAATGTAGTGCCGTGTGTGTCGACCACGTGTAGAATCCCTTCGATGTTGCGGCTAATTTCATCGTTACGCATCAGGCGTCGTCCGATTTTAACAGAGTGTGCAGTGCTACCCAAATATTCGTTATTATGTCTCGAATTCGTACTATTAGAGCATCTTCTCTTAGGTTAGAAACTTCCCCCTCGTTCACCGCCGCCGCCATCGCCGCCATGTGCATGTCATCAGATTTCACCGGATAATTCACCCGACATGTCGCATTCTTATAACTCCAATCGCCCACGGCGTCGCAGTTCACTCTCTGAGTTACTAAAATCACCTAACTACGGAAATAGATCGAAATCCGAATACGCAGATTCTCTTATCTCATTATCGGGTTTTCGTACTTCCTATCAAATCCATCAATTTTGCTTACAATGAGTGAAGTCAACCTGCGTCTAACGTCTTCATATATTTCTCAATACTGCAGTACGTTGTTGTTACATTTGAGTGTAAACCCTGTGTCAACTCATCGATGATTATAATGCCGATTTTGTTGAAGAGGTATCGGATAATGTACATAAATTCAATGCTGTTCAATTCATCTTGTTTGCTCACCTAACATGAAATTAACATTTCAGTCACTTAAATATCTCTGAGACTTGGTAGCTGGTGGCTTTGTTACTTTTTGATAATAGTCACTTAGAGGATTATTAACATTTGACATAGAGCTAAAATCATGTGCAATCTGAAACATGTGTTCTTTTCTATATTTCAGTCGTTATCATCAGCGCGTCCCCTTATTACTGTGTATAGTGAGAAAAATGAACCTAGCGGAGAGACGATCTCTCTTCCTTCAGTGTTCAAAGCACCCATCCGTCCCGATGTGGTGAACTTTGTACACCAGCAGATGTCAAAAAACAGTCGTCAGCCGTATTGTGTATCTAAAGAGGCTGGTGAGTTGTTCAACCAATTATACATTTGAAAAAAAAACGTTGAGATATCGAAAGATCTTTATTTTGCACATATATTATCCATTGGAAGTGATTGAATTTTTATTATCATTAAACTGCATTCACGTTTCACCAAAAATTCCATATATTATTGTTCTTGTACCACAGGACATCAAACTTCCGCCGAGTCATGGGGTACCGGTCGTGCTGTTGCACGTATCCCACGTGTTCGTGGAGGAGGTACACACCGTTCCGGTCAGGGTGCTTTTGGTAACATGTGTCGTGGAGGTCGCATGTTTGCGCCAACCAAGCCATGGCGCCGCTGGCACCGACGCATTAATGTGAATCAGAAACGTTATGCTCTTGTTTCGTCTATCGCTGCTTCCGGTGTACCAGCCCTCGTACAATCCAAGGGTAGGTTTATTTTTATTGAAAAATTTGGTCAACTGGAACATTGAGCTATTTCTTTACCTGTACCTATACTTTTTTTCTTTACCTATACCTTGTGATGACTTTCTTTTGGTCTGTGTTACTGATTTGCCACTGATTGGATTCATATTGTACTGATTTTTTAGCTGCAGTATTAAGTACCGATAATTCTGACTGCATTTTTTTATTATACTGATATTTTCATGCGTTATTCTATACAGGTCACATGGTGCAGGAAGTTCCAGAATTCCCATTGGTAGTTTCGGACAAAATCCAGGAGTACAACAAGACCAAGCAAGCCGTGATCTTTTTGCGTCGCATTAAGGCTTGGAATGACATTCAAAAGGTTCGTTTCGGCAGTTCATGCAGACTGTTCTGGTGGTAATAATAACTTGATCGACAAAGAAATTGAGAACGAATGGGTGGCTTACCTTTGAACAACTCCAATTTATCTAATATTACGTTTTTCACTAATCTAGGTCTACAAATCCCAACGATTCCGTGCCGGTAAGGGTAAAATGCGTAACCGTCGTCGTATTCAACGCCGTGGACCTTTGATCATCTATGGACAAGATCAGGTGAATATAGTGTTATAGAAAGAGGTGTTTCAAAAATTTCACGATACAAACTTAATGCTTGAACTGATATCCTGTATCAAGTTTACATAAAATCCAATGATGATTCAACTTTTGGTCCGTGTTTATGAATGCCACTGATTTCTTTTCAAAAGTCCTGAAGAAATTCAGTTTATAATTATTGACACAAAAACTTCAAACAGATGAGCTAAACAATATCAATTTGATCATTTTCAGGGATTACGTAAGGCTTTCCGCAACATCCCAGGTGTAGACCTGATGAACATCAACAAACTAAACCTGCTGAAGCTGGCACCGGGTGGCCACGTTGGTCGCTTCATCATCTGGACCAAATCCGCTTTCGATCAGTTGGATGCTTTGTACGGTACATGGCGCAAAGAGTCCCAGTTGAAGGATGGTTACAATCTACCATTCCCCAAGATGGCAAACACCGACCTTGCCAGGCTCCTTAAGTCCGACGAGATCCGCAAGGTCCTCAGGGCTCCAAGGTACTTAGAATGCTATTTACAATTCTCTGTAAATATTCATAAAAAAAAAAAAAAAACGGGGCAACTGAAAACATTTCTGACATAAAAAATGATGATACTATTGGTCCGTGTTGCTGAATGACAGTGATATCAACCTTCCAATACTGAAGTATTTACTGAACGACGGTAGCGCATTGATTATAATTTTCGAACGCTAATCAAGGTGTTCAATTTTCGTAAAATTACAGAAAGAAGGTTGTACGTTCCGTTAAGAAGCTGAACCCCCTGAACAATACGCGCGCTATGTTGCGTCTGAACCCGTACGCTGCTGTATTGAAACGCAGGGCTATTTTAACCGCTAACAAACGTCAACTGGCGAGGGATCTTTTACTGGCCGAGAAACGAGGAGTGAGTCATTAGTTTTTTAGGCACAAAAGCAGTTAATAAAAGTTGGAAAGGAAATTTCATACGTAAAATTTATCTTGTAATTGTTAATAACTGTGATGTTGCCTCTTTCTTCCGCAGATCAAGCTTTCCCCGAAGTCGACTATCGCGAAAACCCAGAAAACTCTGGAGATTCGTAAAAAGCAGATCTTGAAAGCGAAGGCGGCCAAACCGAAGAAGCCGAAAGCGCCAAAGGCAGCCAAACCCGCGGCAAAAGCGGCTGCACCCGCACCCGCTAAAGTAGCGGCTAAGCCAGCCCCAGCTAAGAAGTGAACAGTTTAAAAATTGTTGACTTGTGACCTTTTATTTTCACCGAATAAAGCCGATGGAAAACAACCGAGTGACTTTGTATTTATACTTCACTTATATTGTACAATTGCCATGTCAATGTATTTATCAAAGTAGATACTTCTTTTTTAGAGGTGCACGCAAAAAGATTGTATCTCCTTTAAAAACTTCGACCGATACTTTGAGCGCGTTCGCCTCTGGAGGAATTAGAAAGTTAAAATTTCGGACCAGTTTCGTGCCGTCCACTTCGTGCATTTTTATGTTCAAAATCTCTTCTGTAGCCAAAGCTGCTGCACCTACTTTTAATCCCTCTACTTTGATCTCCGCCTGGCAAAGAAACATTAAATTAACTCAGTTCTGAGAAAATTAAAAGAAGGGAGAGACGTTATTTTTACCGCATAATATTCTCGATCGTCGATTGTGTATATGTCCGGGACTTTGTTGAATTTAAAACTAGTCCTGATACCGTCCATCTTCATTTCGAGGTTTATGTAATCATACTGCTTGAAAAAGTAAGCATTTTCTTGACAATGATGAGGCAACTTATCCATTACAACGTGAATTTTAATTCCTTGTCAAATTCACTCAACGGTTCCAAAAGGAAAAACGCACAACTACCATGAGTGATGATTTACTATTGAATGAAACCCAACCTCGAACAACAGATTAATTGACTGCTTATAGTGTAGATTGTCAAGCGTTCTTTACTCCTTGAAGTTTGGTACTTTACAATTGAATTGTGAAATTGATAAATAAAGTAGACAATTTTAACCATTTCAACTTTGTTCTATATTTACACCGTGTATAGACGAAAAATAAGATATCTATATTTATAATTGATACGTGAAACTTATTTCGTGGACAATACATACATACATTACATACTTAGAAATTCAATTAGCGCAAAGTAATCATGTATTTATAGACGATTTCTAATGAATTTGTTAGAACGAATTCGCATGATTTCCAGAACGTCCTGCATTGGATATTTTTCAGGTACAAGCTGTGCGCAGACAATCGTTTAGAAGTTAAACGACGCAATAAGTATTTCTATGCGAATTACGCTATGCAAAGAAGAGGACTCATGTAAATTCAAATTTCAACTAAGTATTGAATTTTACCAGTGTGAAATTTTGACAACGACTTTTCATCCTATCATTCTTCGCAGGGATCACTTTATTTTTATGAATAATGGATCAGGACCCGGGAGGAAACAGACGGCGATGAAGGACTGGAGGAGCACGTAACTTTCACACTCGGTATTATCCGTAGCAGCAATTCTTACTCTTGGACACCGTTTGCAGAGGCGCAGTCAGGGTCAGGAGCCTCTGCTTGTTATCCATGACGGCACGCATCTCGTCACCGTCCACAGATTTAGGTATCAAAAAATTCTCCGAGTGTTTTATTGACATTTTTACAAGATCCCCCAGGGCTGACTTTTCCAGTATATCAGGTAGCTCGTGGGCGAGATCCCCCAGGGACCGCTGTGCCGACACCCTCAGGTTATCGTCTTTCACAGTGATCTTGATAGACGACATGTCTATCTCCGGGGCCAGTAGAAGTTTTGCCTGTTCATGCAATACAAATTCATACCTAATTTGCATCGAAACAATTTTATGGATACGATTTCTTACAGAACGTTAGCGGATTTACTCTATTTCAAACCTTCCAAAGATTAATTTGGGCAGAAAACCTGACCTAAAAGGATTCCCAAACCAACCACGTCCCATGTTTTTGAATTGAATTAAAATTCAAATTTTCTGTCCGAATCGCATGTTTTGCTGGATATTATGTGGACCAACAAAAACCGTTTAAGCCTCTCAGAAAAGATCTTTTTACTTTTTTGTTCCCGTTAATAACGAAACTTGATTTCGAGAAAATCATTAAAGCGCACCTCGTATAAATTGTCGCTTCCCAAGCCGGCATTGAGTATTTGCATCACATATCCGGGTCCCGGTAGTTTAACGGGTATTTTCACCGAATCCATGTTGGAAGAACAGACATTTTTGGTCGAATTATTGCATCCGAGACAGGACCTGCAGCCGCACCCTAAGCCACAGTCCCCTTCGCAATTTGTGCATTCTGCACCTTTCCCGTACATACTGAGGTGTACCTCCTATTGATACCGCGGCGCCTAAGGCTTCCTCCGTTGTCCGTCTCGAGCTGTCTTGTTCTTTTTTAATCTGCAGACAACAAGAACAAGTACATATAATGTATAAGACCCGCTTTGTTACTTTTCAGCTGATCAGCCGTCCATCCATCGGTTCGGATTTTTAACCCGCCGATTAAAGTAACTGCGATTTTTCAGGTATCACAAAATTCGGTTTTTCGAATGGTTGAAAATTTATTCCGCGCTAAGCGATCGTAAGAATTTAACATGAAATGTACCGCAACGCGATTACAGCCCTACATATTTTTTATGTAGGGGGGGCCTGATAACGAAAACACGATTCGAGAGATCATATTTAGAGCAGAATATATTCGATATTTTCACTACGACGAGGGGAAATAAGACGGAAACGAAAATTAGAAACTGACGTTTGCAAATATTTTCCTCGACTTTTGGTCAGAGATAGAAATTGCAAGGACCTCCGGAAATTCGCGAACCCCATTTTCTATTGTTTTTATTGAAAAAATGTTTCAAAAAAAAGTTTAAAAAATCAATATTCGTCCACTGGTTGACAACGTTGGAATATAATAGTCGCCCCCTGACCTCGTGAATATTCATCGAATCCTGCGGGATCGGAGGTGATGTGGTAACAACCTAAAGCGTATAAGCATCCAGGAGCATGGCTCAAGCAAACTTGTTAATTTCGCGTGACCAGGTCCGCAATAACTTTGCAAAATAACCCAACCAGGAACGAGTCGCGAAGTTCAAAAACCTGTCTGACAAACGATTTTGTGCAAATAAAATAAGAGAGTGATCATAGGAGTGAAGTTGAGCGCAACAGCGATGTTTTGCGTCGGTTCGCATATGCGACGAGCCCTTTGCTCTCAATTCCCTTTTCTTTCGATTTTTTTTCACGAAACACTTCACAAAGCACTCCCAACGAATTTTCGTCATTCTTTCTGGAAAAGATGAACAAAATTCAAGCAAAACGCCTGCGCGTTCTTGGTCCATGGGATGGTGGGGGATGAGGAAGTTCTCGCTTGAATCTGCTGGCGAAAAGCTGGAGACCCTCACTAGTTCTCATCATCCCATGGAGCCCATCGCTAGGCAAACACGTCTCATCCTCGTAGCGATTTTATTCGCATTCGGTAAGTGAATAGCACATACGTAATTCACGAATTTTATTTGTTTGTACACAACGTGTTACATATTAGCCATCAGTATTGAAATTCGCGACATTATTCACTGTCAACGCTTAAATATAAGGTAAACTTTTAAAATTAAACGAAGCTTCGGTTAGAATTTAAATGAATATAATTTTGAATTAAAATTCCTTTCCGAAATTGAAAGTATAAAATTTTGTTTCTCTTTTTTTTTACTTCGTCATTGGTTTAACGACTTTTCTGTAAAGCATCCTATTCCCGTGACACAGCAATTTACTCGATTCCCTTCGGTCTAATGCAGTACTGGAAACTTTGGAATTTCATCGCAAGGTTCTGTGGCTTAACGCGAATTTCCGCGCACCCAGCGCGAAACAATTATACTCACCCATCCTCGGAGTTTGTCGTTGCACGCATATAGATAGACGCAATTAGGCACAGAACTTAATTAGCGGTTGAATAAAAGGCGCAGTTTTGATAATTGAGATAAAAAAGACTGTTCGCTTCGAGAAATTATCGATTGAAATCGTAATTTTAAACGAACCGACCAATGATTACTCGTCGATGGTAACTCGTTATTGTTTCGAAAAAAATTTACCAGACTTGAGCAAAGTCAAAGACAATTAAGAAAGGGGAGCAGTAATTGAAACGGCGGAGAATTCAACCGTGGATTCGGTAATATAGCGCGATAAGTCAAATACGAGGGATAAAATTAACTAATATATAATATCAAAGTTTCGAACCTGACATTGCAAGCCAGAGAAGAGAAAGTCTGGCGAAAGTAAATATCGCGGATAATAGAGGATCTCTTAAAACTCCGCTTTACATTATTTTTCCATCTTAATTTTCTCCGACCTTCGTAACCAACGATTGAAATTAAACATTATTACACTTTGATTAATTAAAGTCACTTGCCGATGATTAATTCTTTCCATTAAAAGTATCTCGGCAATTTTAATATGAGAAAACTCTGCACCAACCTTGGACTTAATATTCGCGCTAAATGAGGTACAATATAACAGTGCAGTTCCGACAGGATTTAAAACATTTTCAAACACACCTGCTTATATTATAATTATCTTTATCGTAAATCATTTTCGTTAACTGTTTTCTCTTTGCGCTGATCTTAAACACGCCTCAAACAATGAAATAATACAACAATTTAATAGACGCGGGTAATTCAATAAAGCAGGTAAGAAAATAAAGAGCGATTCAGATATTCCGGACTGCGCATTGTTTTACTTTGTAGTCTAAATTGAGTTGTATAAATTTAACCCGAAGGTGCAAAAAGCCTCGGTAAGATACGAAGCCAATTAATTAATAACCGAGATATCATTCGACTGCCGTGGTTTTCGCGTATATTCTAATTGCAGAGTATAACAGCCTCGATCTTTCTCATCCAAAGTTTATTTCGCTGACTTCCATTCGTTTCAAATTCGCTCCCAATTTCTCTTCTACCTTTCGAGTCAAGGCCATAATTTTGCCGCTGTTTTGTCACCTTGTACAAACTAAAGCAGCCGTCAGGGTCAATCAGCGTTCCGTGGAATTTGCATATGCTTGAAAATTGACGGAGCGAAGTTCGATCGCTGCAGGGTCGAATTTGTGTCTCACGTCCTCTTTCGCTGTTCCACTTAATTTCCCCAACTTTCGGCGAAACCCACTTCCGGTTCATTTCGCACCCTTGATCGACGCACTCTCAAATTTAAGCCTACCCATTTCGACACTAGCATCCTACACTGTCAACCGGATATAATCCTTTCCAATCTCTGTAAGGTGTAATCCCGATTCATCCTCCATTCGACGATTGCAAACTGTCTGCATTAGTCAGCGGCTTAGGACACTAATTTAATCAAATCTTTGACTCCGATCATCGACAAAAAGTTATAGATAAAAAGGACAATTAATTTATCTCGCAATCTCAGCTTCTAATCAAGCAATTATGCATAGAAATGTTTTGCAAATCATATACAGTTTTATACTCCGCGAACCGTGCAATTTTCGCACCGAGGAAGATCTTCAATTTCGATAAAATTATAGGAACGATCCATCAATCACCCGGGCCTCAATTTTGATCCCTTGTGTACGTGATATTATAAATGTATGCATATATAACCAACGCGACGTCTTCCGGGCGAGTGTTTGCACAAAGTGTCTCTTGGCACCTCGAGACGGATTATACAGGCGACTTTGTTAACCGCTGGGATTATTAATTGATTTCCCAAGCTTTGGCCTACGGCACGCAACACCGTGTGCGGTTACAATTTATTACACGATGGTATGTCGAAGTCTGGGGGAATCGCGAGGGTGTTTGCCTAATAACCGCTAATAACGAACTTTGAAACGCTTCGACGCTCCGCATCGAGTTTCAGGTTTAGTACCGATCGAATGTCGCCGCATATACCTGCGTCATTCAATCGCAGGGCGCGTAAAATAAACTCCCCTATAGGAAAACCTGACAAGGTATACGTATAACATGGCTAATTGCCACTTGATACGGACTTATTTCCCCAAACTTGAAATTCGATGCATCTACGCCGACGACGTTGTGTGAATAGAATAACCCAAATGTTGTTTAATTCGGAATAACGCAAGCTCAGGAGCATGGTGCAACAGGTTCCGACCGTAGAGATCAGAGGATCGTTAGGGGTTGTTTCTCGGACAGACCAATTAGAACATCGCCTGACATTTTCGAGGATTATTTTTTCTACCCCCTTTTCGAACTACCCCGTATAGCGAAATGTAAAGGCAGGGCAAGATGATTCCGCGGTGAGCAGAAGGACACGGAGCTTATCCGAGCGTATAATCATATCGGTGGGCTTTTTTGACCTTCGCGAATCTTCGTCCCTTGCTTCATCGCTAATGGGTCGATCCGTTCCAAGAATGACGCGAGGTCAACCTTTGATCGCCATTCCGTGAACCAATTTCATTCTATCTCGGTATATCAATAAGTCGATGACTATTGTACAGTTTAGTACATCGCAAGCTCTGATTTAACAAATTCTTTTACAGGCTGCTGTGACGAGCATGAATACAGACTGACCAAGTATCTCCTCGAGGGATACGATGCGGCTGTTCGACCAGCCGAAAATTCTTCCGAACCGTTGGCCGTCATCTTTGGTTTATCTCTACACCACATTATCGACGTCGTGAGTTACTCCGACGCACTATATACGTTACATATCATGCCAATTTGGATTTTAATACGTTAGATTTTTGTTTATATTTTCTAATTTTTCATAACGTACGACACACATGAAGTATAATAATTGCTCAGTGAGCAATGAACAATCAAAATCACACCTAGTGGACCGGGGGTAAAATATAAACCAGGCCTCGATGTTTATATAGTCGAAAGTGCACGTAGATATAGTTGCAGGAGTTTCGCCTGAATTCTTAGCAAAACCGATGAAATTTTTCAAGCGTATCCAAAGTGTGCCAGCGATAGCTGTTTTACAATTCAAAACTTCACTCTCAGTTCCCACCGAACTCCTTATGCTGAAACGCGAAAACTACGTGCGACGTGATCTTGCAGGAAGAAAAACACTGAAAAATAAGCAGTAAAAATTGTAAATCTATCAATGAAGAGATCGTTAGTGTTTGACCAATTTTCGAGAGCATTTTGGTAACTTGGATCCCTTGTTTCGGTACATAACTAATTCAAAACTGAAAACAATCAAGCCCAATGTAAGTCCGGCGAGTAGTACCATAAAGAGACCTGTAACTTCCTGCAGACTGAGAATCTGCGACGGTGTCTCAGTATCCAAAGATTTCAGCCGTTTTTCCCGGTCCATCAGCTCGTCGCTAATCCATTTCGATGTCAGTCCGGTTTCCGTGATGATTCTCATCGTCGGTACGATGTCGTTGAGGGAAAGCACGCTTCGTTGGAGAGTCACTATACCTATGGGGAAGTTGGTGACCCCTTCCCTTAGCCGATAGTACTTCGTTCCCCATCGACGAACTTCCAATTCGTCTATCAGCACCGCAACCTGCCCGCCGATTCCCTTCAGCTTGGCAACGTTTCGCGGATCGTTCACCAGGTCCGAGTACTGTTTCTGATCCAAGCCTACGAAGGTCTGAACGATCGGCTGGAGCCTGCTTTCGCCTTCGAAGTTGTCACGCTGATAAATCGGACCGGCAATGGGTACACCGAAATCGGCTAGTTCCGCGATGGAGTCGACCATCGAGCGTTGCGGGTTGTTCAGAACACTGGCCAGTGAAGCGATGTAGCTCTGGGTCATGAGGTACCCATAAACGACCCACACGAGCACCTGGAACTTCTCGACCAAACCGCGGGGCGTTTTCCGGAGTGACGCTCCGAGAAAGACGGCGAGTACCGTCGACCAGGACAGTGCCTTTCGGTTGACCCTGATCAGCAGCCAGCCCGCGATGAGGCTGAACAGTATCGCTATCCACACCGAGTCACCGAAGGGTCTTAGCAAGCTGGCGAATGGGATGTCGTTCGAG